>NC_088929.1:42097500-42112500 GCF_038396675.1 Hydra vulgaris
AGTAAAAGATAGTGTTAGATTTTTTTTATTTTATTTTTATTTTTTTATTTCTTTTGTTCTTTATTACAATATTTATTACAATTTAAATAAATAAAACTTTATTACAATAATAAAAGTTAACAAGTCAAGATATCGTTAAGAAATAAATATTAAAAATAAATATAAAGAACGCGGATTACTCAAAGAAGACCATCAGGTCTTGTCACAGAGAAACCGCTAATTGCTTGTGGATAAAAAAACAAACAAAAAAATAAATAAAAAAGAACTTATATTAAATATATACATATACTTATATATATATAAGAAATTTAAAGAATTTTAAAATTTAAAAGTAGATTTGTATATTATCAGTTGAAAAAATGAGTTTTTTAAGATTTTGTTTAAAAGAATCAAATTTACATTCTTGAGAAAAATCTTTAGAACTATACAATTCTATAAAAATGGTCCGCGAAATGAAATAAAATATTTTCCAAAATTAGTTTGAGAAAATGGTTGTCGAATTAAATTATCGTTCCTTAAAATATATTTATTTCTATCTCTTTGTAAATACAAGTTACGAAAAGAAACGACTGATAGGTGAGTCTTGCATTTATACATAAAACAAAGAATATTAAAAACATTTAACTCATATATAGTGAGTGCTTTCATATCATATAAAAGTGGCTTGGCGTGAGCGAAACGGTTCTTGAAATTTATAAGGCGTTCTACATGCTTCTGTTGCTGATAGAGAGTTTTAAGTGTACTTTTATAAGTGCTACCTCAAGCAATGTTTGCAAAGTTAATATGGAAATGAATTAACGAATAATATAATTCAATTAAGGTATGTTTATCAAGAATGTTTCTTATTTTGTCTAAATGCCTATACTCATTGAAATTTTAGTGCTCAAGTTAGCAACACGGCTTTTCCATGTAAGGTTTTCATCTATATATACACCTAAAAACCTTGTCACTAGAACTCTTTTAATAACTATGTTATCGATAAAAAGAAAAGGTGAGTTGCTAGGCAGCTGGTGCTTTTAACCATAAGGATGAAAAAGAATCCATTTAGTTTTATCAGTATTTAATAATAGTTTGTTTAATCTAACCCATTCGGAAATTTTAACTAGTTCAATGTTCATGTCGCTAAAAAGTGTAAAAATGTTGTTATGAGAAAGGAATAAGTTAGAATCATCAGCAAACGTAGTTGTTATTAGATTAGAAGCTTTTGGTAGATCATTAATATATATCAAAAATAGGAGGGGTCCTAATATGGATCCTTGAGGAGCTCCACATAATATATTTAACAAATTAGATGATATGTTATCATCCGCATAAGCAAATTGTTTTCGATTATTTCGGTAACTTTTAAGCCAAATTAATATAATTCCAGTAAATCCGTACCACTTCAACTTTTTTGAAAGAATTTTGGGATCAATAGTATAAAAAGCTTTTGGCAAGTCAATGAAAACACCTAAAGTAAATTGAGAATTTTCAAATGAATCAGACATATTTCTTGTAATTGTAAAATGACATGTTCAGTGGAATTGCTTTTTTGGAATCCATATTGATTGCTGTATTTTATTGTACAAAATTCTTTCTAAAACTGTAGAGATTACAGAAAGTAATGAAATTGGACGATAGTTACTTATACTCTCAACGTCACCACCTTTAAATATTTGTATGATTTTTGCTAATTTTAGAAATTCCCTGTTTAATTGATATTGAAAAAATCTTAAAGAGTATATCTTTTAAAACATCAAATGAACTTATAATAATGTTGCCGTTAATAAGATTTGCAGAATAAGTGCTCGCTCAAACAGTTTTACAAAAACTTATACAGCTAATTGTTTGTTGTACAAAAACTTATACTGTTTAATTGGAAAATAATTAGATTTTAAAGAGTTTTTATCTAAAGTGTATCGTGTTTTGTACATAATTTAAGTATTTTTTTAAATTGATTTTTCTGTTAAAATAATGTGTCCGTTCCAACTTACTCATGTTAGTATTATCTACAAACAGAGTGCTCAATGTTCTTAAAGAATTGAGCACTAATAAATTTAACTAGTAAAAACACTATTCTAATTTTTAGTTTTCTTCAACATTATGCTTTTCAATCAGTAGGTTCATCAGGAAGTTTCTCCATCAGTAGATTCATAAGGTTCTTCCTGATGAACCTACTGATCGAGAAACATAATGTTGAAGAAAACTAAAAATCAAATAAGTGATTTTACTAACTTAATATATATTTATATACTTTTTTTTTTTTATATGTATATTATTTTATAAATAACTACTTTTCTACCATTTACTAAAAAGTATGTTATAAGGAAAGGTATAGAAATGGTCGGTATGAGATAGACGGGTTCTGACAGCTTGTAAATATTTAAATGCAGCAGCCGGCACAGACGTCTGTTGGATGTCTATACAACGTCTTATTGACATCTTAGGTCCATAAGACATTCATAAGACTTAAGAATTCTGGAGCACGTTCTGTGCCTGCTTAGTATAACCAATAAATAAAACTCAAATAATAAAAATTGTTACAATTTACGTAGAGTATCTAAGAGATTTAATTGGGTGCAATGTGCAAGACGATCCATTATTTCCGGCATGTAGATCGAAAGTTAAGGTAAGTCTTACATTTGGTAAATATTAATTTTTTATGCTTCTTATGAATGTTAATTCAAATATTACTTTAAAATACAGATATTATGTTGAATATTGTTATAGGTAATAATAACGATTATATTATTAAGTTAAGAAGTTATATTATTTTTACGGTGGATACGAGAGTTTTATTAACACGTTGCAATACTTACTAAGCAATAAAATATAATAACAATAAATTTATTATTCATATAAGGGGGTCATGTTGATCTTTGAAATCAACCTAAAAAAATCAACTAGTAAACACTTTTTTTTATCAGTTACATTACTTGTTTTTTTTTTACTTGATAATATGAAGTTTTTTTAGCTATTTTACTAATCTGCAAAGTAAAAACCTTAAAAATATCATGCCATGTGTGTTTTTTAAATTATACTTATTTTTATCAAAAAAATGTTTAAAATTTTAATTGGAACTTCAAACTATATTCATCTTAATTTATTTAGATAAAAACTGTATTAACTTTCTAAGAGCTGTTAATAATCTACTAACTGTCTATTTTTTTATTATTTTGATTAAGCATTTATTCCAAATTGCATAACCTTTTTGGGAAAGTGTGTTATATTTGAAAAATAATTTTATTTTGACTTTAAGAGTGCTTGCTTAAACCAAAACTCTCCGTCCGTGTATATATATTCCGCTGCGTCTATAGCTATACCATTGTGTATTCCATTGTTGTATCAATGCGTGCATCAATTAGCTTATAAGTGAGAAAATTTTAGTAATAAATACTAAAAAACTAAAGCCATTATTAAATATCAATGGAAGTTGTAGTAGGAAAAAAAAGTACTAAAAATTGTTATTAACGTAACATAAATGTCATTTTTAGTTCCTATATCAAAGAGAAGTAACTTTTTAATATGATTTAAATTAGTCAAAGAAATTATTAGTTTGAAAAAGTTTACTGTGAATGTTACGCAAAAAATAAATTTTATAAATGAACGATGTATCTAACAATAGAACGGTTATAAGAATCATAGTTTCGATTAAAAAGGTTTCAGTAGTTAGAGTGGAAGTAAAAAATAAATAAATAATAAAATTGTATACAACTTATTATTGTCTCTCCTTTAGTTTGGATTTGTTAAATGTAGCCGCTTAGTTTTTTTGGTATATGGTAATATTTTTAAGTACATTAATGGATGGTTATCCAATACAAATTCAGGTTAAGTTATGTAAAAATAGGTAGTTTGATTTATTAAAGTTCAACATACTGATTTGCCACAATGCAAAATCAAGCAAAGCTTCACGATAAAAAACGAAAGTTTGTGTGCTTGTTCTGCCTAAAAAAATTAATACAGCTTACTGCTTTATGGCAGTTTACTACTTCTTAATCATATCGAATATGCAAACTGAATTAGAAATAGATCAAACTCAGTGATTCTCTGGTACCACTAGCACTCTGGAAATCTTGTAGAACAATTTTGCGCAGGAAACAAGAAGTGAGAAAAGTTATACTTTTTTTTTTGTTGATTTTAAGTCAATAAAAGTGAGACCTGAAACAACAGGCACGATGTGTTATTGGTTAAACTGTTAAATTTGTCGTTAAAAGCTGCAAGAAAAACATCATTTTAAAGAGCAAGGGCTATTAAAAACAAACCAAATAAACGTTGCAGCACGAGCCTCTGTCTTAAAGAAAAAAGTTTGCGTCACCAATAACCTTACATAAAGTTCAGAAAAAACATTCAATCTTCAGCAGTAAATAAGCAAACTTTTATCTTGAATTATTACCAATAAAGAGTTATCCCCAAAAGAGACTAAAGCGTGTACACAAAATAAATTTGAGAGAGTAAATACGTCATTCTTTATCAAAGGTTGTATTAAGATATTTCTGATTTTTTCATATTTTGTAGGCAACATGTAATAGTTGTAAAATAAAGTTTTAGCTTTCTTATTTAACTTAAAATACGTTTTTAAAAATGACAGAAGAAAAAGACGTTAGAAAAATACTTTGCGCAAATATTATGGAAAATCTGATTAGAAGCTACAAGTCATTTGCAAAAAAGTTGTAACTACATCCCTACATCGTTATTTAACGTCATGTTATACAAAGTCTTCCCAAACAAATTCGATCCAACGCAAACTTGATAATTGAGGAAAGAAGGTTTTTTAAGGTATAAAACTAGTTAACAGTTTCATGAATACTCCAAGCCTCTCATTATAAAAACGCGCGCAAAAAAAAATGGATTTGCTTTTAGTTTTGTTGTAAAAGTTCAAAATAAACATGTTTTTTAAGCTTTCACAAAAAGTGCCTAACCGTTCTGAATTTTTAATTAAAAAAGGTAAAGAACCCGCTGAAGAAAGTGTTATAACAATGATATTTCTAAAAATTTTTCTTATTTATTGGAGATGATGAAATCTTTATGAAGTACGATGTCAGCACATTTTTGATGCTGTCTATTATAATGCAAAATATAAAGGAAAAGCAGATAAGAAAATTAAATAAGCAAAACATGATAAGCTTGTCTAAAAAAGCATTTTTTCGTAGATTTTTTGCAGGTATGACGAAAAATCAGCACCCATGTTTCTGAGTCCTCACTTTCTTTCAAAGCATATGTTTAAGACTCTTTACAAATACCTCTCTTATCTCTTACTAAACCACGTGATAGTAGACATGTGTTTCGGTCTATTTTAACATCAAGTCATTATAGCAAACAGGCTTGGGACCATACAAACAAAATGACGTGAAAAATGTGTTTAAAACATCAAATCCTCCAAACCACCAATAATTTAAAATTATTGTAAAGTACTGGGTAGTTATTAAACGAAAAAATATAAAAATAAAACAATGCATAAATATTAAAGAGAAAAAAATATCATTTAAGAAGTATCTAGTTTTATTTGTTATTCTGGGCGCAAGCTTATGTGTGCCACCAAAGCAAAAGTTTAAAATTCTATTAGACTAAATTCTATTAAGGTTTCGGGAAGTATATTTTCAACACGTTTCTAATCACTTTAAAAACCAAAAGTTTGAAAGTTTTAAACAAACTTTTAAACTTTTAGTTTTTTAAAAAAGTTAAAATTTCAAACTGAACAAAGTTTGGCATAAACTATGCATGTTTTGTTTTTAGGTCAAGGTAGTGCCCAGCCACTAGCAAGCGCTCCGAAATTGTCCTCTCTAGCTCTTTTAAATGCACAACTAAATAGGGGGCTCAAACAACGGATTAAAGAAACTGGTCAGAAGTGTAATCCAAACATCAGGCAAGAAGATAGCATAGCTACATTTTGATTAGAATCTTTTAAGAGCAGGTCATCACTTGGCTGATCTCTTCACCTGCAATGACTTAAAAATTATCAACGGAAAAGAACATTCTAATAAAATTTGGGTGGTTGCTCACTGCAATGATTTATCAAGTTCTGAAAATTAAACCTTTCAATATCAATGTCTATAACTTGTTACTTGTGTTTAAATATTAAACTGACATGCCTCCAATTTTATCAAATAAGCAACTTTAAAAAACTGATCATAAAAACTTAAAAAGGCACAATATTCATAATTTAACTTACCTAAGTCAACTCTTCAAAACCAATTTCATATAGAGTAACGCGTCTGTGGAACATAGGTTAAAATGAAATAATAAAAATTATAACTTCAATAAATAGTTTTAACAATATAGTTAAGCAGTAATTACTGGAAATAATAGATACAAACATATATTTGTTTTTTTAAGTTAAAAAAAATTAAAAAATAAAAATCTTGCAATATTTCCTACTTTATCAATTTATTTTGTTGTTGCAATTTATCGTATTTTTGGTTATGTTTAAACTTGATTTATATAATGAGTAATTTGTAAACTTGAATAATAAAACTTGTAAACATACTTTACGCTTACTATAGGTACTTAATAAAAAGACTCCGTATTCTATTTGCTCCTTTATGTATTTATCTTTTATTTAAGTTTTATTGATGAGACTATAAAAACACGAACATTGTAAAATGTTTGTTAATGACAAAACATATAATAATATTAAAATAAAGTCTTGTAAAGCATGCTACTCAATTCCAGAAAATTTCTGGTAGATTCTTTCTTAAATTCGGAATTGGCACTAATGACAATACGGGTTTCAGAGTAAGGTGGCACAATCGTCATTTCAAAAAAAAGTCGAAAAAAGTTCAAAAAAAAAGGGCCTTTCGGCATTCCCGGTGTCGTCGGCCCTGCTTGATGGTGGTAAAGGTTTTCTAAAGTTCCGTCTAAGCATTATTGATAATAGCTTACCGCTTCAAAAAAAAACCCTCTCACTCAAAAGAAAGGCGAAGACACTGGAGTTAAGAGTCGCATTCTTGTTGCTCTATCAGAAGATTTGCCAGAAACCCATTCTTAGATTAAACAAATTTGATTACTGAAGTATGCGTCATAGTACATGCTGTGTCTTCAAATCCAAGTGTCAAATCTGGAAACTTGCTAACGCTAGGATTAATCAAATCTCGCCTCGAATCTTTTCAGCGGTCGATCTAGTGGGGCAATCTAGCGGGGTTGTTGCATGCGTAAAGTTGTTCGGAAATGTCATTCGAAAGCCTGTCATCAGCGGGCCTGACAAAGTTCCAATTTTCGAAATAGTCCCAGCGATGAAATTGGATCTCCATATAGGAGTTGTCAATCATCTTTTCGAGATACTTAAAACTGCTTGAATAGATGCTAAAGATTTTACCCATTTTAATCCTTGCATGCTGTTAGTAATTGTAGTTTTTGATATTGCATGTAAAAATATTTAAGAACATTTGACTAAAATATTGTAATAGGTTTTTTTGAATGAATTTCTTATGAAGATAATTAAAGTTCATGTCTTACAATTTAACTAGTTGCTATATAATGGAAATTAATTGTAGAAAGTCGGGGTTATTTAGGTATTTTTTCACTTAGTTTTGAAAGTCAATATATTTGAGAAGGTTTTGGGGGCCAAACTTTTTTAAACAGAAACTTTTTTTTTGTTTTGCCAACCAATTATCTTTTTCCCAGGTTTTGCACTTAAATAATAATAAGATATTTACGCTATGCATACGCAAAATCAAAACAATCATAAAATAGCAAATTAATATTTTTTTTCTATAGAATAATGAAACATGTAGCAATAAAATAATTATAGTAAAAATTGTTGATATTACATAATAAAAAAACCTACTATGTAACCTTTATTTTGGCAATAGTGATCGAATATCACAAATCGAATATCAAATTATTGGATACGTTTTGAGGTCTATGTAGCAAAAAACTAAGAAAATATAAACTAAAATTGCCGTTAATTTTAAACCAGTTAACCAGTCCGACTGATTGAATTTTATCCACAGTTTGGTGTGACCAAATGCTACGTTTGCATATGGCCACACCATGCATTTTCATCAAATTATATGTAGTGCAATATATATATCACTACTTATAGTTTGATAAAAACCTAATTTTTTTATGAAATTGTATCTCGTGGATCTCATTCTGCTGGTGTTTTTATTGTCACTCTAAAAAGTCAAAATTTAATTTAATTAGAATATTCAAATTGAGTTCTTTACCGCAGATAAAATTAAAAGATTCAAAAGTTTGCATCACAGTGTACCTTGATTTGTAAGCAATCATCTTACATAAGTGGCGTTTTTTGGTCAACTAGGTTGGCAATATCAGGTTCCCTGTTAATCATCAATACTTTACAGTATTTTCATTGCGTTTACAAACTGTGTTTTACATTTCAGATACCTTATCAAATTTGTATTGCTTTTATTAACTTTCTTTTATTTTTGTTCATTTTTTTGAAATACTTGGTTTATTACTATTTTAATGTTTAACGTTTCTCGGTGACATAATCTTAAGATCCTTTTCGAGTTTCTGTGTTCTTAAATAGTAGCCTCGGTATAGCTCTTAGTGTTCTGACCTCAGAATTCAAACTCCCTGGTTCAAAGCCAACTTTAGCCATATATGCATCAGTGGTAAAAAAGGAAGTATGAACTTTCTGGTTAAACGCTATTTCTTGAGCTATCATATCATGTGATCATACCAAGAGTTTAACTAATTAATTTTATTTAGTACAAAATACATTTTAATAAAATTTTTTAAAGTTGTTGTTTCACTTCTGTGTGTTAACACAAATACATTGCTGTCATTGACAGCAAAACTTTAATCTTTTATTGTGTTGACAGCCTGTCAACACTATAAAAGATTTAATTTTTTATATTTATTTCTTCAAAAGTGGATGCAAGCAAACTGGCGAGCAGACTATAGATATAAAGAAAATGGAGTTGATGGATCTATATGTTCAATAATATACTACTTGAGTAGGGTAATTAGCAAGTTTTTTAATTTAATAATGTTATCATAAATGCACATAAATAAAGTACTTAAGAAACTCATTTTTATAGGTGGAAAGATTTTGTCCTTGTGTTGTACCGAATAATGCTTTATACCCACAATGCCTAAATAAAGTTAAAGTAAGTAACTCAAAAATACATATTTTAAACATTTTAAACTAAATTTTCAATAAAATTTAAATGGCTTAGTTATTTTAAAGTCTTAGTAAAGATTTATTGCTATGTTAATTGAACAGCATGCAACAGAAAGGAACCAACCAATAATTCAATAATTCATACCATAAAATTTTATTGCCATTGAATTCACTATTACTTTTCTATTGTTTATAAATAAGGAACCAACTGCAAAGTCAACTGCTTTTGTGTTATAAAGCTGATTCATAATGTTCAGTTTATATGCCTTAAATTGTAAATTTTGACGTTTTCACAGTTAGAGATTTTTGTTGTAGGTTCCTTTCTGATTAATGTCGTACAATTATTTGTCTTTTATATGAAGTTCATTAATGTAATGTTTTATATTTAATTTACTTTTATCCTAATTATCTCTTTGAGCAACTTAGTAATTTTAACTATTTTATTTACTGCATTATTTTTACAGTTTTTTATAAATTATATTTAGTATTGATTTGTATTTATGCTGTGCATAGTTTTATTGTACATTAGGAAATTTTTCTGCGACTGTTCCTAAGTGCTCCAAAAACGCTTATTCGTCTAGTTTTTTTCCTCAAACATCAGCTCTTTGGAATTCGCTTCCTTCATCTTGCTTTCCTGATTAATATATTTTGCAATCTTTAAAGTCGTCCGTCAATCGTTATCTTGCTTTTCAATCTTCATCTTTTCTTTCTCAGTATTTCCAACACTTTAATTAGTGGCTGCTTGCAGCCTTGATGAAAGCGAAGATGTTTAAAAAAAAAAAAAAAAAAATTTAATAAGTTGAAATTTTTTTTTTCCTTTATTGCTGTCTCTATGTTTTAAGTTAAAAAATGTTATTTCATTGAAAATATTTAAAGATGATGGATGCAGATGTATAGATGTTTAGTAATATTAGACGGATGTAAATATAGATAGTGAACTGCAAGTCACAGAGTTGCTCAATCAAATCTTATAGCTATATTCTTAATAAATTAATACCAGTTGTTGTCAAAAAAGTGAAACAAAATAAAGCTTTTTAAAAATGAAGTATTAGCAGTTTAAAATAATAATAATTGTGTTACCTCTACTTTTTTATTTTAACAATTTTTGTTAAACTATTGTTTTAATTTTTAGGTTTTAATATTGTCGATTTTTAAATATATGGCATAATGTGTTGATGTACTACAGTAAACAAAAAAACAAAACAAAAAAAAAACAAAAAATTAAATTTTTATTATAATATTTCTTTTGTAAGTGGATGCAAGCGAACTGGAAATCAAGTCTTTATTATAGAAACCGTGGAGTTGATGGTTCTGTGTGTTCAATAATTGAATACTTGAGAAGGGTAAATGACATTTCTTTTTTATTATTAAAAATGTTATCGTAAGTGGTTGAACCCATATGCTTAAATTTTATCGTAAGAGAGTGAAAGTAATATATGTTACATCACAAATTTACAAAATATCAAAAATCACCATCAAAAACCACATCAACTGATGTAAACAGTAAAAAGTTACGGAAAAGATCTTTAAGGTGTTATTTAATGCATATAAGTTTAGTTATAATGCTAATAGACACAATAACTTTTTTTTATAGATTATATATAAATTTTATATTTATAGATTATAGATTTTATAGCAACCTGATAAGCTTATATCAAATATATAATTTATTTGTGTCTAAAGGATATCCTTTCTAGAAGAGGGAAACGATATTATTGTCGCTATCTATTAAGATCTTTAAATGAATAACAAAGAGGTATATTTAAATAAATAAAAGTGGAATATTTTTATATAAAAAATAGATATTTTTTAATAAGAAGAGCTGGAGACAGAAAATATTTATTTAAAAACAAGACCAAGAACCAAGAGCAGGAAGCAATTTTTTAAAAAAACAACTTAATTTATTATCATTAATATAGTAACTCAATTTCGTTGGCGAAAAATAAATCTAAATCTGCACAAAATTTCAATATCTTTATGCATCATTTAGAATTAAAGTATTTCTTACCATATTTCTTATTTTTAAAAAATTGAGGGAATATTTTTCCAACAAAATATTTCTTTAAAATATGATGGATTTGAAATGCAAAATTTTATTAAAATACAAAAAATGGCAAATCAAATTTCAAATGAAATCTTTTATTTAGTCATGTGAAGGCTTTTCTTTAGTTAAATGGAACTTTTTCTTTGGATTTCTGAAAACATATTTATAACATTGTCAAGATAATGCATTGAGATATGATTTAAACAGAATTGATTTTTATTAAATGCTTCTGATTGATCTGAATGCCATTACAAAATAATCATATCTAACGTCTGTTCACAAAAAATCCGGACTGATTTCAAATGTACACAAATTGTTCTAAATTTCGATTTTTCGAATCGAAATTTTTAAATTTAATCGGTCAACAACAACAGTTTCATTTTGTGGCAAAATTGAGTTTAAAAAATTAATTCAAATAAACATGGAGCATCTAAAAGAGAACGATGTTAGAAATGTGATTGGAAATTTTTATAAACAAAACATAAACAGTGGAAAGAAATTTACAGTGGATCATTTTAAGAAAATGGGAATCGCTAAATCTACAATTTATGACATTATTAAAAGGTCTGAAAATAATTTGCCAATGAATAGAAAAATCGGTTGCGGCAGAAAACCTTTTAAAATTACACCAGAAAAGAGAGAGTCCATGATTGCAAGAGCAGAAGAGAGAATCGGGATTTCGCAAAGAAAATTGGCACTAAAATATAAGATAACCGTTTCATACGTAAATAGATTATTAAGTATGCATGGACTAAAGTATACCAAAAGAAAAAATGCACCAAAAACAACAGAAAAGCAAGAAATTAAACAAAAGAAAAACTTATTAAAACTTTCAAAAACTTTTTTCAAGCCATCAAATGAGTTTGAAATCATCATGGACGATGAATCTTATTTCTGTGTAAATGGTGCAAATTGTTCACAAACTCTGGCTACTATACAAAGGATAGTTCTCAAACTGATCCTAACATTAAATTCAACTTCAAAAAAAAGTTTGACGAGAAAGTTCTCGTTTGGATTGCAATCAGTCGTTTTGGTCATTCATCGCCTTATTTTGCTGTAAAAAACTGTGCACTGGATGCAAAAACTTATTCTAAAGAATGTATTACAAAAAGACTTCTTCCATTTATAAATTCCAAGCATCAAAACATGAAAATTTTATTTTGGCCTGACGGAGCGAGATGTCATTATGCAAAACACACATTAGAAACTTACAACACTTTAGGTATTAACTTTGTCGACGCTAAAGATAACCCCCCAAATGTACCGCAGTTAAGGCCAATTGAAAATTTTTGGGCACATTTAAAAGCAAAAGTTTATGGAAATGGATTTACTGCGAAAAATCTTGACCACCTTAAGAATAGAATTCGATTAAAGTTGAAAGAGTTTGATCCAGACTACTTTTTCAACCTAATGGATTCAGTCAAAACTAAAGATCAAAAAGCCGCTGATTTAGGACCACTTTCGGTTATAAAATAGTTAACAATGTCCAGTCACTCATTTTAGTTAAAGTTTTTGTCAAAAATCGATTAATTTTGTATTCAATTAAGAACAATTTTTCATTCCGGATTTTTTGTGAACAGACATTAGAATATTAGAAAGTGCCTTATCTAGAACGTTAGAGAAACATAGCTGGGAAAAATAAAATTAAAATATAAAGATGATGGAGCTAGCAATATGATTTGTTGGATCTATTAGGCTAAAAATTTCTCAGTCTATGGATTATTGATGAATAAGCATTGCAATGTACTGCCATGTTCATTTTCAATAATTTTTTTTAGGTTTAACGTTTTCTAAAGAAATTATGATTAATGATATTTTAAAAAGTTGTCATATCATTCATTTCAAATTTTCAGTCCTAGGATATTAAATTTTCAAGCAAAATTTAGAAAATAAATCTCTTAAAACTCTTTGTCTTGTTAAAGATGTCTAAACAAGATCAAACTTGTTTAATGCCTAAAAGAATAAACAAATAAATAATTCCTATTCAGTCAATCCTAGCGGAACTTATTTAAAATACTGAATATTTCCACTTGTTAATCGAAATTAATATCAAACATTATTAATTTCTTTATATCTTATTTTTCAAACAATTAGGGAAATAAGTTGAAAAAAAATCTTTGTTTTCACTTACACCAAACATGTGCGCATTGAAGAAATTTATATAAAAAATTAAATGTTGATTTTAATCTTTAGAAAACAGTCCTCTTATAATTTCTTTATTAAATCTTTAATAATTGATTTTTCTGCGAAATAATTAGTGTAAAGTGTTTGCATATCATGAGAAATAGATACTAAAAAAGATAGATATAAAGTAATAAACACATACTGGAGAATAAATGAAAGTTTATGCTTCAAAAAAATATTTTTTTAATTCTAAAGAACATTTTAGTTTAAATGAGAATCAAAACACTCAATTCTAAAAGAGAAAAACAACTATTTGAAGCATATCTAAAAAAAATTGCAAATATATCTTCTGAAAAACCGTTTAAAAGAAAATAGTTAGTAAAAAGAAAAAAAAAAATTTCTGAACCACCTGCAAATGGTGAATGCTTTCCAATTAAAGTTAAATTAAAGTCTAGGAAAAATGTAAAACAAATTCTTATTTCAAAAACAATTTTAAAACACTTAAACACTACTGCTTTATTTGTATTTTTTTTTTGAGTGATAGTATTAACTTTCTAAGTCTTTTTGAGATTGCATTTATTTTAATATTGCCAGTACTTATAAATGTTATGAGCTTGAAGAGAAACGCATAATTAAAACTACCTTAAAATATCATTTGTATCAAAGTTAAGCACCAACAGCTTTCATAATTTGCAGGGTGAAGTTTGCATTAAAATAACACTAATTAGCTTGTGATCATTACATAAATACAACAGTGTTCACCAAAACAGGTAAATTCCAGTTTTCACTACGAACCTTTTATTAAACCCTGTATGAAATAATGTTGTCATATTTGGGTTGATTCTTCTAATGATGCTCTTTTTCTTCAAGACAATAACTTAAAAAAAGATTATAAATATAGTTGGACCTTCTCTATCTGCCAAAAACGTTGAATAAATAGTATTTAGTATTTTATGCATAAAACACCTTTAAAATAAGCAGGTTGGGAAAACAGAATTATTTGCGTACCTTTTTAAAATAATAAGAGCATATAATAATCATTAGAGCAGTTTTATTTATATTTAAATAAAAATTTGTAGTTTCTTTTTTTTACTACTTCAAGTTGTTTCCAAAAATTTATAAATTTAAAATATGTACATAACATTTAGGGTTGCGTAAAAAGGAAAACTCATGTGGAATGGAAACTTACCTTTTAAGAAATAATAACAATAGCGCTTTAGTTTTTGATTGCAATTCCATTCATTGATGGACAATGGTTACCAGCTTGAACGATAAAAATTTAAAAAACAAAAATTAAAAAATAATAGAAACATTTAAACAATTATACTTAAATAAGTTTTTGTAAATTTTATTCTAAATTTCTAATATTGAACTTGAGTATTCTGCTTATTGTTTTTCTTTATTATTTTGAAATACAGAGGGACCAGGAATTCAGGAATTACTCACGTTGAACTTATACATAGAACTTATATATCAGTGATAAAGTTTTTGCTAATTGTTTTTGTTTAACTTTTTTAATTCAATTATATTATACAAAGGGATCAGTAGCTATGTCTAGATTGTAAATCCAGAGTTAACTATTACTTTCAGAGAGATGACACTCAGAAATTAGACCTTTCTGAGTGTCATCTCTCTGAAAGTAATAAGACCTTTTATAACTTTAAACTATAAACAAAAATTAAAATATATTTTTTGTAACTTTTGTGGTTTATATTACGTACCAGTTTTATCAAATTTAAAAAATCAAATTATTTTTCCAAAATTT
>NC_088929.1:42117500-42145000 GCF_038396675.1 Hydra vulgaris
TCATCGTGTAGTTGTTATGCGAAATATTTATAGCAATATATTTGTTATATTAATTATTGTATAAAATTTTTATTATAGGGGAGAGTTGAATTAGTTGAAACACTTATGGAATAAATATTTTAACCAAAAATGGCTTAATTATAAAAAAATTTTTGAATTGATTATTACAAACAGACAACCCATTATACTTTTAACCATAATTTGATTTAATTGATTTCACTTTCATTGGCAAAAAATTTGCAAAAAAATTTGCAAAAACAGCATTTTGTTCCAATCAAGGGAACTGATTTCCTAATTTGGAATACTTTATCAAAACAGGCCTTTTTTTTTAAAAAAGCAACAGTAAAAACAACAAAAATTGATTAAAATAAATTTTCATCTTCACAATGAAAATTAAAAGAGTTCATTTAAAACTTATAATAGGTATAAAATATCACCCTGACAAAATGAATATCTGGAAACAAGAAATTCTATAAATGCTTTAATGGTTATGTTGTTATGACGTCCATTTTATTTATTGATTAAAACTCACTAAATAAAGTATTATTTTTAAGGTTGTTACTAAGTAATTTTAAATTGCGCTTATACTATTTCTTCAACTCGTTTTTTTTTTTTTTTTAATTGACATAAATTTATTAAAGTCGTAATCTATTACATAAATACAAACAGCAGGGGCAAGAAGAAGACATAATTGATCTTATGACTAAGACTCTTAGTCTATTCCTTAAATATAAAACAACAAAAACTAAAAAACGTAGCACTTTATATCATAAAACGTTTTTCTAAAGACTTAATAAAATAAAAATCATCGTTGTAAAAGTCCACATTAACTTTTTCTTTTTTTATTGGTTATGAAAATTTAGAAAAAAAGGAAAATAAAAAAAATTATTACAAAAAAAATAGATTACTAAAAAGCATGACAGTATGCGGGTGTAAAAAGAAAACTTCAGGATTATGACAATACGCATAATCCTGAAGTTTTCTTTTTACACCCGCATAAACTTTGAAATATGTGAATAATTCGTATAAACCATAAAATTTTATGCATATTTAAAAAAAAAAAAGAACATGAAAGAAGAGTTTAAGCAATAACAAATGGCATAATCCTTTTCTAAGGTCGTCAAGCCGATAATAACAAATCTCTATTTGTTAATTAAGTTTAAAAGTAGCATTCATTAAAACTTCAGTAAATGTTGACCTCTACGTCGTTCATCCGTAGTTTTTGCTTCAATTCGTTCTTAAACTCATTAAGCATAGCAATTGTTTTAAGTTCATTAGTTACAATTTTAATCCATAATTTTAACCCTCTAGTAGAAATTGAAAATTCAGTTGCCGCAAAATAATTTTTGGGTTGAATATATCTGTTATTTGAAAATCTGGTTAGATATCTATTCTGATTTATTTTGAATAAAGAGTAAAATATTTTAGGGGATATGCTTTTATTAATTTAATTACAAACAAAGACATTTGTGGGAAATGCACATACTTTGTGGGAGGTTTTAATTTGAACGTACTGGAATATGACGCAAATAAAAACGTTAGAAGTTCCTACAATATTGTATATCAAAATAGTTTTATTCCAACAAATTGGAATATTAATAAACCTACTAGAATTACAAAAATAGCCCCACTTCAATAGATCAAATTATAACTAACAATTTCGCTAACATAAAAATTAAAACTGGAATACTTGTAACAGACATTTCAGACTATTTTCCGGTTTTTATAATATCAACAAAACAAAAAATCAATCAAATTTCCGAAAAAGTAAAACTTACTAAACGTACATGACGCTTCCAATGACGCTTCCAATGACGCTTCCAATGACGCTTCCAATGACGCTTCCATTGTTCATTTTAAAAGCCTTTTATCTTCCACAGATTGGGGACCGGTCCTGAAAACTACAAATGCTAATTTTTTTTCTTCTATACTTTGGTTAAATAATAACTAAAATAATGAGAAAATAAAGATAAAAGAAACAAAATAAGGTATAGCAAGAAACGTAGACTCTTCAGAGGAAACCAACATAAGTCATCAAACGTTGTAGCTGAAGAAAATCTATCTAATTTAGAAAAATTACAATACAAATGTAGCTCTGCAAAAAAAATCAAGATATTGTCATCCTGTTGCAGTAGTAAATCTTCCGTCAATATTGTAAATAATGATTTTGAAATTAAAATAATCTTTCTGCTAATGATGTAATAATAATGATGTAATAATAATCAGTACAATGACTGCTATATTTTTATGAACACTAACATTTTGGAAGAAATAATTACTGCCATAGGCTGCTATCCAAAATGTTCTGCAAATGTTAATTTTAACCATCATACTAAACTTAAAAAAGGTTTATCACACTGTATATTTATTTCATGTGCATCATGCCAATGGGAGCAAAAGTTTTATTCTAGTAAAACTATAAGCAAATCAGTTAAAGCCGGTTCAAAAACTTTTGATGTTAATTTATGAATATTAGCTTTTTGAGAAATAGGTAAAGGATACTCTAGTATTAAAAAATTTTGTGGTTTAATGAATATGCCTGATCCTATGAACAAATCTTCTTTTAACTCGCTAAACGAAGATATTACCAACTCTTACAATTACATAAATAATGCAGCTAAAGATGTACGAATAGTAAGTTTGAAAAAAAATTATGATGATCGTATTGTAATCGACGAGGACATTGTAGGGGACGGAGCTTGGCAAAAGAGAGGATACTCATCACTCAATGGATTAGTTACTATAATTAGAAAAACAAATGGAAAATGTATAGATTATCGCATACTTTCTAAGAAGTGCAAATCTTGTGAGTATTAGAATGCACACAAAGGTTTTTCAAAATATATGATGTTAAAGACAATCGTGTCTGCTCAATTAATCACAAAGGTTCATCTGGATCAATGGAGGCAAAGGGTATTGGTGAATGATTCCAGTCCTCTATTGAGGCAAGAAAATTAAGATATGTTCGATACATTAGTGATGGTGATTCTTCCTCGTATCCAGCCATACTTGGAGCTAATCCCTATCCAGGATAGACAGTTAAAAATAGGTGAATGGATCAACACAAAATAACAACAAGTCTTTAAATGCTTTAGTTTGGAAACATTGTCCAAAAGATGTTTTTGTTGGAATTGGTGTATTAAATTTAGGTTGCTGTTTTGCAATCATTAATTTTAATGATGGACTTAATGGTATCAATAGAGTTTTTAAAATTTTTTTTTTTAAACCAGGGTATTGTTCTTCAAGTTTTTTGGCATCATCTGATTTGAAAAGAGTTAAAAATATGGAAAAAAAAATGTATTGAAAAGGAAAAAAGCAGGCGAAAGCAGTTACGAAATATTCGTAAGGGATTTTCGGACAAAGATAAGGAAGAAGAGAGTTTATGTTATGGTGCAGGAGAATTTTAGTCTATATTTAGTTTTTATTTATTTACTATAAAGAAATATTTAATTAAGTTGATAAAAGTTAAAATTGAAACTAAATCGCAAATCAAAAGAAAAACTTTTTTTTTTCAAACTGAAATACTTCTTTAATAATAGTATTGTTTATTAATATTATCACTTTTTATAAACATATTTTATTTTAATTTTTCGTTAGCTTTAGTCCACAACATGTTTATAATAAGATAATATTTGGTCAATAGGTTTTTTTTTGTGTTTTTATATTTTTATTTGAAGTGTTTAATGTTTTTTTTTTGTTTAAATGTGTTTTTCTAAGTTTTTTAAAATTCACGACTTTGCGGTAATTATCTCTTGATTCTCTTAACTGATTTTCATAAAATTTTCAGGAGTTGTTCCTTTAGTTATTATGGATGTCCTCTACCACTTTTATTGCATTATAATAACTCGGTAAAAAGATGTTAAAGTCCAAATATGGTCAAAAATGCCCCTTTTTTGTTTTCGAAGTGTTCTTTTTATTTAAAAAAAAACTGTTTAATGATTTTCTTTTGTTTTGGTACAGGATCTTTTTCATTATATTAAAAGTCTGAAAAATTTCAAGTTGATACCATACATAGTTTTTAAAATATTCACCACAACGAAATAACCCTAATTTGGGGTTTTCGGGACCAAATTTCTCAAGCCATTTAACAATCAAAAAAAAAAAATTGTCATTAAAATGTAAATTTTAATCAACTTACATAAAATAATTTCTAAAATGTAGTTTTTGAAGGATTTTTTTTATTAGTGGTCTACCACCTTAATATTGTTTATAACAGTTTCAATCAAATATTTCAAAACAACTAAAATGAAGCATTTCCAAAAATTATAAAACTTAATAAAAAAAAATATTTTAAAATCCGTGGACACAGGTTATCATAAAACAGGGCATCATAAACAGGGTATCATAACAGGGTACAAACAGGGTAACATAAAACAGGGTATCATAAAACCGGGTATCATAACACCGGGTATCATAAAATCATCAAAAAAAGCCACGCCTCTATGAAAAGTTTATTAAAAAAAGATCCTTTGAAAATGAGTCGAATTATAAAAACTTCAAACGACTTTTTGAATCAATTATAAAGTCCTTAAAAAAAATCGTACTATACTAATCAGTTAAAAAAATTTAAAAACAATTCACAAAAAACATGGCGTTTAATAAATGACGTCATTGGTAAAACAAGTATAAATTGTACCAGTCTTCCAAAAAAACTCATTATAAATAACTGCGAAATTGTTAATGAATCTTTATTTGCTCAATCGCTTAATTATGCATTTGTTAATTCAAGCGTAAATTTAGCATCAAAAGTTAAACTTATTAAATCTGATTTTAAATCAAACCTAACCGCTTATAATACCATAATGGAAAATAATAAATTAACTGAAAAAGAATTATTAAATGCTGCCTCTAATTTAAAACCCAACAAATGTCTAGGCATTGACGATGTTTGCAGTAATGTAATAATAAAATCAATTCTAATTTAAAATCTCCGCTCATGCATATTTTTACTTTGTCTCTTGAACAAGAAATCTCTCCAGATAAATTTAAACTTGCAAGGGTGATACTAGTCTTTAAATCTGGAGATGATACCAGCATTTCCACTTACAGACCAATCTCAATACTACCATGCCTTTCAAAACTAATCAATAAAAAGTAAAATAACAAATTCTTAGAAATAAATATTAAATAAATAAGTGTATAAAGATTAATAAAAATTTGCACAAAGTAAAACTTGCAATAAAATAAAAAAACTTTTTTTTATTTTTAATTAAGATTAAATACTAAAATTATCAATAAAACACAGAATTGAAAAGAAATTGACCCTTTCCAACTAAAATATGTATATATATTTATATGTATTTAAGCACGCTTCAACCAAACACATAAAAAAGTTGACAAAGTCAAACTTTAAACTAAATCGAAAAAACTTAAATGCGTCACCCGAAAAAGTCAAGCACTCCATCACTAACTAGGAGCATTTGCTTCAATTTTAATTTAAATTCTTCAAAAGTTTTAAGAGTATTAAGTTTATCGGATAGGATTTTATTCCACACTTTTGGTCCTCTAATGGATAATGAAAACTCAGTTGTGGCATAAAAACTTTTGGGCTGAATATAGCTGTTGTTTGAGTATCTGGTTAAGTATCGATGTTTATTTATTTTGAATAACGAATTAAATATGTTTAGTGTTGTTCTTTTATTAACTATATACATGAAAATTAAAGGATGAAAAATATTTATTTGGTAGACATTGAGTATATTCAGCTTTATAAATAGTTCTTTAGAGTGAGTAAAACGGCTTACATTGGATATTATTCTCATTTATGTTTTTGTTTATTAAAAAGATTTTTAATTTTGTTTTCATTTGTGCTACACCATACAATGTTTGCGTAATTCAGATAACTATAAAAAAAGGAGAAATATAGCAATTTTAAACTAGTTTGATTTAAGAATGGCCTTGCTTTATAAAGTAGGCCAATATTTCTTGAGATTTTACTTTCAAAACAATGTATATGATTTGTCCAAGTAACGTTTTTGTAAAGGAGTACGCCTAAAAAATTTTATGATTGTTTTCTTTTTATTAATTGAATGCCAATATAAAGTTTTGGAAGTTTTACAGGGATTTTATCGCGTTCATGAAAGCGATGGAAAAAAGAATACTTTGTTTCATCTAAATTAACTGATAATTTATTTGCACTAAGCCATTCTATAAGTTTTATGAGTTCCATGTTAACTGAATTAAACAAATTTTAATATCGTGACAAGCATGAAACAAATTTGTATCATCCGCAAACAAAATAGTGTCTAGTAACTTACAAGATTTGCTTAAATCATTAATATAAATTAAAAATAAGAGTTGTCCTAAAGTTGAACCTTGTGGAACACCACATTTTATATTCATATTATCAGTTTTTCCGCGGCTAAATGAAATGTATTGTTTCCTATTTGACAAATAGTATTAAAAACATTTAAAACTTGAGTGCTAATCCCTTTGTTTTCTAGTTTATTTAATAGAATATTATGATCAACAGTGTCAAACGCTTTGCTATGATCAATAAATACACCTAGCGTATATTTATTTTTACCAAATGCCTGAAAAATATTTTGAACAAGATAAATAATTGCTTGATCTGTGGAGTGATTTTTTTAAAATCCAAATTGTTTGTTATAAAGAATATTGTTTTTTTCTAGAAAGGTAAATAGTCTATGATACATAATTTATTCTAATAGCTTTGAAAGACATGGTAGTATTGAGATTGGTCTGTAAATGGAAATGCTGGTATCATCTCCAGATTTAAAGACTGGTATATCACTCTTGCAAGTTAAAGTTTATCAGGAAAGATTCCTTGTTCAAGAGACAAAGTAAAAATATGCATGAGTGGATATTTTAAATAAGACATTGAATTTATATTACATTACTGCATCTCGGTCCTGAAAACGATGACAAAGTTTATATTTTGTTTTGGTTACATTTAGAGATAACTTGTTTGCAATTATTAACAATTACCTATAGAATGATAATCTTTATTAGAGAATGCAAAAAATGTATATTTTTGACCAGTCAACTCGCTATTTTAAACAAAAGTTTAGAAACAAATTTTACTTGTACTTATTATTATTTGCTGCAGAGCTATTGTCACAAGACCAAGTGGCCATTTTATTTTATTTTTAGTAAACGCAATTTGCTCATGTTTTATTGTATATAAATTGGTGAAAAAAATAAGAAATACAGCAACAATTTGTAAGTTTGTTAATTATTGCACTAATAATATAACAATTATGTAATCATTTTTTAATTGTATTCTCCAAATATTTCTAAAATATATTAAAAATTTTTTTTTAAATACAATATTAAACTACTTATACTTAATAACACTTATACTGTCATTGGTACTTGTACAATTTTTTTAGAGTATGGCTAAATTTACAGTAACCAGAAGCAATAACTTTTTTTGATTGTTGTTGTAATTTCAAAAAGTTTTTGAAATTACAAAAACAATCAAGAACGGGATTGATAGGGTCTGTGGACAAAAAACTTGGACAAAAAATGGTTAAAGAAAAACGAGTTGCTAAACGTCAAAAATAATTTATCAGGGATTTCGATAATGCAGCAAAAGATGCTGTATCAAAAATTGTTTACCGTGGACGGAGTGGGTTATCATCAACAGCAGAGTCAGCTGCAGACCAACAACTGGACAGTGCAACACATTCAACAAGATCATCCGTTAGCCATGATTCTAATTAAGATGATAAATCTGATGAAGAATTTTTTGTACAATCAGCATGCTCAAGTAAAACAAATTCTACAACACAACGCAGACATCGCAGAGACATTATATCTCCCAAAGTTGCAGCTGTGCTGGATAGGACAAATACCAGCATTAGAAAGTCAACTATGATTCTTGCATCGGCATTCAACGAAGCTGGTGTTCCGATATCAGAGACAATATTTTCCAAGAGTACAATGCGTAGACATCGTCAGCGCCGTCGTCAACAAGCTGCAGCTATTATAAAAGAAAATTATGTTCCCTCAAAATCCATTGTTCATTGGGATGGGAAACTTTTGACCGATGTTACTGGTGTGGTCAACATAGATCGGTTATCCTGCTCTCATCACTTGTTGATGGCACTACAAAACTTCTTGGAGTTCCAAAGTTAGCATCTGGATCAGGAAGAGCAGCTGCTGATGCAGTTCATGAACATATAATATTTTGGAACTGTGAATCAATGGTTATTGGCATGTGCTTTGACACGACAGCTTCCAATACTGGAAAACTCAATGGAGCTTGCACTCTTCTAGAAAAAGCCATGGGATGTAATTTATTATGGATGGCTTGCCGTCATCATATGTTTGAAGTGCTGCTTGCCGATGTATTCAATGTTTGTCTTGGATCATCCACTAGACCAGAAATTTTATTTTTCAAAAGGTTTCGTGAAAAATAGACAGAAATGAATCACACACCAGAAGCCAGATCAACCCCTTTGATAATTGTTTCAGATGCAATTTAAGCATTCATCAAATGTCAACTTGAGGTCAGACATTCACGAGATGACTATTTAGAGTTTCTACTTCTTGCTGCACAAATGATTGGGCTGCAGGTTGATGTAGCCATTCGCAAGCGTGGTGCACTGCACAGGGCACGATGGATGGCAAAAGCCATCTACGCATTAAAAATTGAACTATTATTCACCGTAAATAAAACCATTTTTACCTTGACAGCAGAGAGTTACAAGGTATTCAACGTTTGAATCGGTTTATCATTCGTGTTTATCTTCAGTCATGGTTTTCATGCAGGCTCACTGCTGATGCACCTGGGAATGATATTTTGTTGATACAGCGTTTGCATGACTACGACGATGCAGTTCCTGGTTCGACTGGATTAAAAATGATGCTGCGTCATTCTTGGTACATGAGTCCAAAATTGGCAACTCTTGCTCTTTTTTCATCTCTCCTGTCTGAGAAAGAAAAGACTGATCTTGTCCGCACAATACAAGCAGATCGAGACCCACATATGATGAAACACTACCACAAAGTTTTGACAATTTAGGAATTATAATATAATTTGTTAGTTATTTGTTTTTTACTCTTACTTTTTAAACCTCATTGAAATATATAGTTTTTTCAGTCTCCTGTAAAATTTTGCTTTTTACACATGTGAAATATTACCTGGCCAACGACGATAAACTAAGTAAACATTTAAAAATTATAATTTGATGATAATAATAAAAAATAAACAAACAAGAAGTTAATAAAAATAGTTGTAGTAATCATAACTAAAAAAATAAGAGAACATTTTAAATAAAAAGTGAAAATCATGTCAATAAGTTAGAACAAATTTGTTTTCATAATCTTTGTAAATTGATTTTGTTTAAGATTAAGAAAAGACGATAAAAGTCTTTGAAATTGTAGCTTTTTTGGACTCATTCACTATGCATACAAGACTCTTGTTTCATTCAAAAATGCACTGATAGACAGCAGAATGTTTACCTTACTGAGTTTTGAAAGATGGTACACTAAGTTTTTCATTATATATGCTTCTAGTAGAGTATGTGTGTATTATTCTACTTTCTATTAAAAAAGTCTGTTATAGATGAGGGTAAAATTTTATTAAGAGAGTCAAAAATAAGGAGAAGATTAGCAAGTTTTACAAGCGCTAGAAAGGTTGGAACTTTTATTTTTTTGAAAGATTCTGATGTTCCTGACTTAAAAGGTTTGAAGTTTATGATCTTTATGGATAGATGTTGAGAGGACATCAATTTTTTGATGTGATAGTTGCCATTTCGACCTAAAATTTGACAACAGTAACAAACATGCAATAAAAATAATGCACATTAAGTATTCTTTAGTGTGAATTAATTGACATAATGACGAGTTATTGAAAGTGCCCCGTTAGCTCAAGTTAGTTTCTTGAGTAACTCATCACGATGAAAATTCCACGACAGATTGCAGTCAATCATAAGACCGATATATTTTATAACTTTTGTAGGATTTAACCGTTTATTATTACTTTAATTTAAAATTTAGAATTGTTTTTTTCGATTATGTTTCTTTCTAGAAGATGAAAAAATGATTAGCTCAGTTTGAACCATTGAATAATATCTTTTAGATCTGAATTTATATTTTAACATAGAGAATTATACGATTTGTTGTTATGCAATAGGTTTGTGGCATCAGCAAATAAATGAACTGACGTGAAGCGAATAAAGTTGTTTATGTCAATAACATAAATTTAAAACAAAAAAAGACCAAGAACAGAACCCTGAAGAACACTACACACAACAGATTTATCAGTTGAATTAAAACCATTAGTATTGACATATTATTTCCTATCGGTAAGATAAGATCGAAACCAGTCACTTACAACATCACAAATACCACAGTGTTCTAATTTAGAAATCAAAATGTTATGACCAACGGTATCAAAAGCTTTTTTTAAATCTATAAAAAATACCACAAACAAAATGACCAGAGTCAAGAGCTTTCCTGATTTTTTTAGTTATACTTATCTATGAATGGCAGGTAGAATATTTTGAACGAAAACCAAATTGAAATTCATTTAAACAGTTAAAAGAGTTAAGAAAAGAGTATACTTTAGAATACATAAAAGAGAAATAGGTCAGCAGCTGTACGTAAAATTTTAGAGCCGTTTTTAAATATTGAAATAACACAAGATAATTTTAAACATTCGGAAAAGTTCCATTTAGGAATGATATATTAAATAGTTTAGAAAGATTATTTGAAAATGCGTAGTTAATACTTTATGATATAAATTGCGTATACAAATTCATAATGATTTTTTTTAAATTGCTATGAATCATCATCCATAAAATATACAAAAGCAATCACAGACACCAGAACCGAAACACCAACGCATCCAATTTTATTGCATGTTGTCGTGTCTATAGGTGGATTTAGTGAACTTATTCATATTTATGCATTAAGCGCTGCTCTTGCAATGTCGACTTATTCTATTTTTCCGGCTGATAACAGCTTTTGAAGTTTCTCACATTGTTACACTGTAGTTGTTTATGTATAAGGAGTAAAAAATTTAGATCCTGAAATTACAGTACTGTGGACATGTGCAAGTGAAGAAAAAAGATATACAACCATTTCGTTTATATTGTTAAGCGTCTTTCTGCAAGAGAGATTAACTTCAACATTTTGGATGTAAGTCTTTTATAAAGAATCAGGTTGATTAAACGACACAATTAATAATTATTGCAAACAACATATAAAGATCAACCAAAGTAAAAAATCAATATATTTTATTAAACAAGCAAACAAGATATAAGTGTATAATGATTAATCCACAATATAATTTTTTCTTTAAAAGCTATACCCCACCGGCCAAAGAAAATGATCTCATACTAACCTTCCATATAACGGATATATCAGGCAATAAAATAGAGGAATATCACAAAGTCAACCAGACGATGCCATTGACCAAAAAGTAGTGACACATTAAAATGCCATCAACAGTCTTCAGAATCTAACATTTTTATAAGCTGCTGAGGTTATCAATATATTGCTCAATTGTTCAAAGTTAATTTCAGAAACCATGCCAATTGGTCCCATAATGTATATTTGTTGTTTAGAAAAAAATTAACTTGTTAAGAAAAAAAATGATTGAAAAATTTTATAAAGCTGTTAAAAGTAACAAAAAGTTTACTTACATTGGTTTGTAGCGGTTACTTGACGGTTTATATAAAATGTTAATGACGTGTCCAAATGTTACGTGAACGTTATTTAATAAAGTTACTCAAATGTTATTTAAAACTGTTAAGTAATTGTATTTAAATGTTACTAACTAGAACATCTTTATTAACTCTTATAGTTTATCGAATATAATATTAACTTTAATACGTTATAAATATCTATATATATTTTTCTTCCTCCTCTTCTTCCACATTTCTTGTACTACGTCTGTGTCTCTATACTACTTTCATAGCTCTCCATTGCTTTCCCAACTATTTCCATCGCTCTCTGAGCTATTAATTCACCTTTTTATATAATTTTTAGAGTTTGAAAGATGCGTCTTAAATAATAGTTTAAACAAGTCTGTCTAGTGTTTATGTTTAGGCGCTTTACGCCTCGTTTAATCAAAACATTTCACCTTATTAGTTCAATATTTATTGTTTTACGCTCGGATGGTGTGTTAGCTTTGTAACATTTCCTTCGGGTCATGATAAACTCCTTCCTCGGACTAAACGTGCAACAACGAAACTGCATCACTGCAAACTAACATCATGGTTAATATTTCGATTGACAAAACTCATTAATATTGTGCAGCAACATCTGCAAACTCATCATAACATCATATAATTTAGCATCAAAAAGCATCACCATAAAATCATAATTGCAAAACAACGCATTTGCAAGACAGTTAAAAAGATTTCATGGTAACAATCATAAAATTCATTGTTAAACAGCATCATTGCAAACAGCAACTTAAACATTCAATGTTCCGAAACAGCACTATAAAATATCATCGTAATCATCACAAAAATCATTACTAAACAGCATCATTGCAAACAGCAACATAATAATTCATTGTTCCAAAACAGCACCGTAAAATTTCATTGTAATCATCAAAAAAAGTATTACTAAATACCATCATGAAATTTATAAACCCAAAACATCGAAATTTAAACAAAATCAAAAATCATCTTAGCCAACAGCAATTATTGCAGCAACATAAAAATTAGCCAACAGCAATTATAAGCCAACAGCAATTATTAGCCAACAGCAATTATTTATTAATCAGCCATTATTTATTACTTATTACAACAGCAATTATTTATTAATTAGCCAACAGCAATTATTGCAGCAACATAAAAATCAAAAGAGCTACAGGAAACAGCTTCACCAAAGGAAACACGTAGCGGTTTGGAAGTCTCAGTTCCCATCCAGGAATATTGGTAATAGATCCTGCAATTACCGTAAATCAACAAGTCTAGTTTTTTTGTGCCGCTCTTACAAATTGTACATTTCTATTCACGTGTGGAGTGTTTATTCTTTCTAAAAGACATCGTTGTTAACTGGTCCTAGGATATTAGTTTTGCTAATAATATATTATCTGTACTTTATTTTTGCATAGGCTTCAAACAGGGCAAGCATAATTTAAATTTGGCTTCCTTAACATCAGGTATAATGCCATTAACAGAAATTTGACCCACAAAATTGATCCACTTAATCCTCAAATAAATTTTTGGAAAAAGAAACCTTCTCCTTCTCCAACGTTCTTTACAGCTCTCCGGCGGCTTTTAAAACTGAAGATGAAGCAATTGCAATTGATTGAACTAACTTTTCATCTAAGTCGGAAACTCCGTTAAGGGAATACCAATACTTGTTAGGATATCACCACCATTAGTGTTGCTGATAGATTTCAATGACTGTAGTCTTTCATGTGACCCTGAAATCAATAGTAGGACTGTGTAAGGTGAAAGACGTTGAGGTTTCTCGACAAGAAAGTCATTGTTATATCCTCGAATACGGGGAATTGGGTTGTTTAGTGAGGGTAGCACGTGGTCCATTTGGGTCTACAAAATTTTAACGCGTCCGTACGCTGATATTTTATACTTGATATTTAGTTTAGGGTCCTGCAGGTACGTGTGCTTTGGTATAAGTTTGCAGAGAATGCGCGGAGCAGTCTTTATTCATCCAATTCTCGTTGGTTAGAGGCAATATACATAGAAAGACTCTGAGCCAAAACTCCATTAATCGTCCCACAAACAGTCGGTTTGAGGGTAATAAGTGGTTGTGAAAATTTTTTTCACATTTAATATTTCACACACTTCTTTTACTTATTTGCTCGCAAAATTACTACTAAAACTACTACCAAAATACTATCAAAATTACTACAAAATTACTATTGGTTAGAAATCGCCTTAGTATTCCATGATTAAAGTTGTCTACAATGTTGTCCACAAATAACTCTGCAATTGACGTTGCCGCAATGGTGGAAACTGCACAACCTTCAGCTTACTTGGTGACAAATAACCAAAAACAAATATATAACGGATTCCTTTTAACGAAGGAGGAAAACGTCCCAAGCAATCGGATGCAATGACATCCCATGGGCCTTTAACAGGAATTGGCAGTAGAAATGCTTTGCTAAATACTTGATTCTTTTTCCTTTGCGTGCAGGTCATACAGGGTTTCACCAAAGTTTGAATGTTTTGTACATACCCATCCAAAAGTAGTAGCATCTAATTTTCGCGTAAGTTTTTGTTACTCTGAAGTGACCTCCACATGGTTCATTGTAATCCAAAGTCATTAATTCTAATCTTAGAGATTGCGGCACAACTAATTGGGAGAGATATTTTGCTCTGTATAGCACTTCAAGGCTTTCATAAATTTGGGGAAATGGATAAGTGTTTTTTTTCGTTACATTATTGAGCTTACAATATCATTGCAAACTCTAAAAGCTCCGTTTTTTTTAGGTACCATGACTACCGGGCTGGACCAGGGGCTATCGCTAGGTTCAATGACGTTATTTATTTGCATTTCTTCGATATGTTATACCAATATTTTGCTTTAAGTATCAGCAAGTCAATAAGTTCTTTGTTGAATTGGCTGAGCATCGCCTGTGTCAATAAAATGTTGTACCACATCAGTTTGTCCAATTTCGTGCTGCCCTAACCCAAAACATCATTATTTTTCTTCAATAAACTTACGATTCAGTATTCATTGTAGGGAAAACATGTAGATCATGTTCCTCAAAGTGTATTTTTTCTGTTACAAATTAGCAACTGCATCTGACTCCGTTGTTTGCTGTACAAGTTTTTGTAGTTAAGTATTGTCTTTATTTTCAAAAATGTATACCTGCAGTACTGTTAACGTAGGAGCTTAACGTTGAGAGGGAATCATATGTGGGGGACGGATTACTGCTTCGCTATTCGATACCAGCCTCAATCTTGTGTTTTTCAACATTTATTTTTTATTTGTTTGTTTGATTTAAGTGAAACTTTTTTTTTTTAATGTAGATTAATTTGAAACAAAAATTATGGATAAAAAGAATGAACCTAGTGGTGCATTTAATCGCAAACAACGCCGAGAAAGAGAAGATAGTAAACAAAAATTGCCCAAAATTGACAAGTTTTTTTGACCCCGTTCTGCAAGTAAATCTGGTCAAAATATTTCTATTGATAGTAACTCAAGTAATGTGGTAACTGCAGTGTTGTTTTAGAAGCCTACTGAAGAAGGTTCGATAATTATTGCAGTCGGAGATACCTCTACCGCCAATCATGTGAACGTGGATGATGTTTGCATGACACACATAAACGCGGAGGGTTTGGAGGAACCACAGATCACTACATTTATTTGAAAATGTGTATGACAAATCTTCTTATGACTTGGGAAACTTCACGAACAAAATATTAAGCGATATAAAAAAACATCAAATTCTTGATATGGGACCTTTACAGCCTTGAGAACCTTTTCCAACAGACATTAACCAGAACAATAAGTGTTTTTCAAAATCGTACTACGTTTCGTGTTCTAAACATGGGCCAGTTAGTCGTTTTTGTTTGTGTTATTCCAAAATACTAAACGCCGTCTATTGTCAACCTTGCTGGATATTTGCTTCACAAAGGAATAATGTTTGGTTACGGGAATTCGAGATTGGAAGCATTTATCAGAAAGAATTAAACAACGCAGTTGTTCGAGAGGCCATACGGAAGCATGTGCTGTGTATGAATTTTGGAAATAAAACGATACTATACTATCGACAAGGAACATGAAAATGAAATTTGCAAAAAAACATTATTTTTGAAATGGTTCTTCAAAGGTTATTCGATATTATACTTACTCTAACAAAGAGTTCTTTTGCTTTGATAGAACATCAAGAAGGCTTAAGTCAGGAATGATACCACAGAAATTTTCTGTCCTTTGTAGAGCTTGTCGTCCGATATGATCACATTTTGCGGCAAGTTTTGGATATGCCCAAAAGTAATAGGAATAATTATTTCTAAGTTTTTTTTATCGCTATATTTTATTTATAGTTATTAACTGTTTAATATCAGGATTTTTTTTTTATTTTATTTTTTTATGTTTTTAGAATCTACAAGATATTTGAGTGCAACAATTCAAAATTAAATGATAGAGAGCTTTGAAACCAAACTCGAAACCCATCTACTAGAACAAATTAGAGAGTCACCATTTTTTGCCATCGTAATAAATACGACACAGGACATATCAAAGGTAGATCAGCTAAGCATTGTTGTAAGGTATGCAGTAACAACCAGATCGAAAAATGGGCAGCCGATTGATATAGACGTAAAAGAAGTGTTTATAGGCTTTTATGCAGTTATCAAACATGGCGCAGTAGATTTAGTAAACCAAATGACAAAGTTATTTATCAACAAAAATATTGATTTAAAAAAATGTGTGGGGCAAGGCTATGATGGAGCCAGTGTGATGAACGGTGTGTATAATGATGTACAAAAACATATTAAGGATATCCAGCCGAGATCAGAGTACATACATTGTGCCACTCATAATTTAAATTTAGTGATAAATGATGCCCTTAGAGGTTGAGTGGAAATACAGATTTTTTTCGCAACGTTGCAAGATTTGTATAACTTTTTCTTTAACAGCATCAAACGTTGCGATCTACTGTCAAAATTTACTGGCAAATAGGACACCACTCTAAAAAAACTAAATCTGAATAAATGGTCCAGTAGGGTCAATACTATATCTGCAAAAAAATATCGTTATTTTGATATTATCAAAGCATTATCAGAAATAGTTCTTAAGAGTCCTAATAGAGATGAGCGTAGTGAAGCAGAGAGTATTAAAACAAAAATGCTAAATTTCGAGTTCGTGTTGCTTTGCGAATTCATGCACAGTGTATTGAACGACATCAATTTTTGTTCGTATTAGTGCAGTCTGTCATATATTCGATTTTCTAACACCAATCTTTTTATTAAATGTTGATGAAGCAACTTTAGTGCAAAAGTATGACAAATTTCAAAGCAAATATTCAGATATAATAGGCCCTAGTTTTTCACTTCAATTTAATAATGTTTACTATCTAGTTTTATCTCAACTAACTCAAGCATGGACTGTTCACCAATTATGTAAGAAAATAACTAGCAAATATGGAGTGCTAGAATGCTACCTAACGGATGTATTTACAGCAATGTTATTATTCTTTACAATTTCTGTCACTTGTGCAGTAGCTCAAAGGTCTTTTAGCAAATTAAATATAATAAAAAATTATTTAAGAAACAAGATGGGCCAAACTCGACTCCGACATTTATCGCTAATAGTAATTGAAAACAAAACCGCATCAAGCCTGGATATAAACGAAGTCATTGATACTTTTGCGAAAACTGAAACTAGTAAAAAATTTTAAATAAAATTGTTATTTATTCAGTTGGTAGGCCCGACCTGAAGTTTGCGAATTAGTCGGTATTTTTATATTGTTTCAGCTCTCTCAACATTACGATAAAAGTAATTTTGGCTTGTATCGTGACGACGGACTTGCTATTTTTGAAAACAGAAGCGGCCAACAAATGGAAAAAATCAAAAAGCATTTTAGGCATATTTTTAAAAGTAACAACCTTCTTATCTTCAACCAATGTAATACTAAAATTGTCAATTACCTTGATGTAACATTGAACCTGATTGAAAGTTCTTAACAACCATATTCTAAACCTAATAACCAACTTATTTATGTTCATTCTGATTCAAACCATCCACCTAATATAATAAAAGAAATCCCTCGCAATATTGAGTTAAGATTATCGACTATGGCAGTAAATGAAACTGTGTTCAATAATTTCATTCTTCCGCATGAAGAGGCTTTGCGTAAATCAGGATACAATTCAAAACTCACCTATTAACTGCAAATAAACAATAACCAAAAAAGACATCGCAAACGTAAAATTATATGGTACAATCCCCCGTTTAGCAAAAATGTTGAGACTAAAATTGGAAATCGCTTCTTAGCTTTAATTGACCAACACTTTCCAGTAGGACACAGACTTCATAAAATTTTTAATCGAAACTATATTAAGGTTAGCTATTGTTGCATGCCTAATGTCAAGTCTCTAATAAATGCACATAACAATAAAATTTTACAAAGCGATAAAAATTAAACATCAAAAAAATGTAACTGCGTAGATAAAAAAATTTGTCCGTTAAATAACCAATGTCTTTCTAGCAATATCGTATACCAAGCCACTGTAAGTTCTGCAGATTCTCAATTCAAAAACAAAGTTTATTTCGGTATAAGTGACACCACTCTTAAATTAAGATATGCCAACCATCTTAAATCTTTCAATGCACCCAAATACAAAAAAGACACTGAACTTTCCAAAGAAATATGGAAGCTAAAATCAAAAAATATAAACTTTCTTGATAAAAGATATGACATAATATTAAAGTGCCGGCATTCAAAGAAATTTTTACTATCCTTATTTGACACTGGGGACTAAATACCTTTGACGTCTTTTTGTTTTTGTTTTGTTTTTGTAACGTCAGAACTCGTTCCACCGTAATTTTAATTTGTAATTTTTTAAACGGTTTTTTTGAACGGTTTTTAAGTGACGAAATACACAATAGCTGATGATTGACGAAGGGCATGAAACTCAAAGTTCCATCAAAAGTTGTTTTTATTCATTTAAAAAATATATATATATATATATATACAGAGAGAGAGAGAGAGAGAGAGAGAGAGAGAGAGAGAGAGAGAGAGAGAGACCGTCAGCGTCAAAACCGGCCCTTTGACATTTTTTTCGATTTTGAATGAAGCGCGCCAAATGTCTCGTAATGGCTTGCACTATATTGAAAAGTAAAAAAAATGGTGCAAAAGCGGTTCAATCCTATAGTCTTTACTATGTAAAATTATGTAAATGGTGCAAAACCTGCTCTTTTTGTTTGCACAGCTGGTTCAAAAGCAGTTTATTATTTCAGCCAATAGGAAAGCACTTATCATACCACGTGATCACAACAGCTGATATTGAAAATTCTTTCGTTTTTAATGCTTTTATCCTCTGGAAATTGCAAATTCTTCGTGATTTGTCATGTAAATAATAGAAAAAGTAGAAAATATTTATGAAATATTAATTAACTAAGTATTTACAGACTTTTTGGGATGGAAAACAATCGAAAAGTAAAAAAAAACAAGCAGACTGCAGTCACGCAAACGCGTGGCAGACACCGAAAACATAAAACGAGCAAGGTAGTAGGCAGCTAGGTATGTGTTACTAATGAAGTACTATTTGTAGTTATGTTTATTAACTTTTAACTTCTATTTTTTTGCAGGTATTCAAAGTAGAGTCCACCAAAAATCCCTTCTTGTAAGCACATATTGGGTGCTTTCCAATGTCACTCCCTATCACAGAGTGATGTCACTACTTTCAAGGAGCGATTTTATCAAACAAATAAGAAAATGGACAAGGACAACTTCATTTCGAAGCATTGTTCATCCCTACAGCCGAAACCTTTCAAAGGTGAATCAAATAGGAAAAGGGAATTTACTGTAAAATATTTTGTTACGAAGTCTCTTCCTCCATAAGAATACCAGTTTGTTGGAGAATATTTTCAGGAATATTAGCCATAAAAAAATGTAAACTGCTTGGAGTTATCTGTAGATATCACAAATCTGGTACTTCAGCCAAAGAAAGTAGAGGTGGAGACAGGAAAGCAGAGAAATTTATTGAGAAAAAAGAGAAAGTAAATAAATTCATAGAATTATTTCAAGTTAGTGAAATGCACTACTGTAGATCGCACTCAAAATGTAGGTAGTACTTACCAGCCGAACTCTCAACTGCAGCAATGGAGAATGTATAACAAAAAGTGTGATAGTCAATTAAAGGATCCAAATGGTTTTTTACTAATATATTCAATACAGAGTATAATCTATGTTTTGGAACCCCTAGAGTTGACACTTGCTATGCATGTTCGGAACTTAAAACTAGAATCAAAAATACAAAAGATCACCAAGCCAGAGAAAAAATAATTTTAAAATTAAACATTCATTGCCAAAGAGCTGATGCTTATTTTGACAAGCTGAAGGAAGAAAGTGATGACCTTGTTACCCTCTCATTTGATTGTGAGAAGAACCAAGGCTTACCTAAACTATCAGATCAAGCTGCATATGATAGGAGGCAGCTCAATTTTTATAATTTTACAATTGTAAAAGGGAGCTGTCATAACACACTTAACAAAGAAAATATTGATTCTCACTATTGGATAGAGGGGGAACAATCTAAGGGATCAAATGAAATTGCATCTACTCTTTATATTTCTCTGAATAATTTAAGCATGTCTAGCAACATAAAAAGAGTCAGATTGTGCTGTGATGGATGTCCTGGGAAAAATAAGAATACAGTAATGATTGGTTTTAGCTACCTGGGTTTTATAATAGAAGAAACAAAACACTAAAAAAATTTTAATGAGAAATTTATTATGGTTCTTGCAATAGGATTTTTCATTATAAAGGTTCAATATAATTTATGGCACTTTCAGAGGACAGGTGTTATTAAATGAATTTATGGTGTACATAAAATTTCTCCAAGACATGTATAGGCCAAAAATATATGTGTGAACAACATTTAAAAGATTAAACTTACTTAGCAAAATAAAAATTATATAGCTTTCTTTTTTTTATGCATCTTAAAAAGCACTTTGAAAAAACAAGTCAATGTTTTAATAAAATTTTTTTACAATAAAATAGTTTCAAATTCACAAAATTTAAATTACTTAATCCTAACATCAATATCATCAACATCAGATGATCCATCTTCACCAAAGCATAGCTCATTCTTTTCTTCTGATTCACTCTTCTGATCAGAGTCAATGCCAACTATATCTTCATTAGGCATGATTTTATTGTAAAACTTAAGATATTGATCTTGTCGCCAATCAACACCATAATGAGAGTTTAATAACTTTTCTACATCTTTTATTTTCTTTGGGTTAATTTTAATTTGTGAATGAATGATTGGTAATTTATTTGAATTTAAATTTTTAACTTTATTGGTCAACGACTTAAAAGCATTAAATTCTACCGTATAAAAAGGTTCACCTCTCACCTCAATAATTCATGGTCTTTTTAACACAATAATTCTTTTACAACTAGCTATTTTGAAATGCCAAGAAACATTATTTCTTAGAATTGTTTTCAAATAACTTTTCCAGTCAAAAATTTCATAATCTTTTCCTAAGTGGAAAACTGCAGAATGTTTTTCAATGACCTCAACATACTCTTTGGGGCTAACAATGATCTCCTTCTTATTGATGACCTTTTCAATGGTTTCAAACACCCTATCTCGTGGGATAAAGGAGTGACCTGTCACTGGGAAATCCAGTTCTACTATTTGAATAAAATTGCTTAAAAACCATTGATTTTTTTTCTGACTAAATTATACATTTATATAATAGTAGATCTCATCAAATTATATTAAATAATAGTCGATATCTCATTAAATAATTAACTAAGCAAATAGTATTATATATCTTTAATATAATCTTCCCATGGGTGGTTGAAGTGATCATCGATTAAAACAATAGGTAGTGAATGCTCTCCGCGCTCTAAATGGATTTCGTATTTTTGAGGTACAATCAAATTCGTTGCGCCAACTTTATTTTCATCTAACCATTCAGCAGTTTCCGAACTCTTTTGCAAGGCGATGACTGCCAAAAATTCTATCTGATGCTTGGCAGCGATACGAACAGGTTTGATCCTTTTGATTAAAGCGAGTGTTGTAGCAGAAAAATGGATAGAAACGTACTTTTTCAACATAGCTTGAGAGGCAAAGTAGATATTGCACTTTTTACAAACTCTATCAGCTTGGTTAGACTGAACTAATGTACAAAACGCATCATACGGCAATATTAGAAATCCTTTGGCAGTAGGAGGAAGAATACTTTCAATGTTTGATGCGATGAGCATAAAGAGGGATGATGGAAATAATTATTTTGCTCCTTCTGAGACATCTACTGCTTTGAGCCCGTCTCTCGTTTGGTTGACAGTTACAGGTGGCGGAAGAAATCTTGCTTAAATTAGAGTAAAGTAAGAGCTTGTAATAGTCCGACAACAAGAATGATTTTCACATTTCACAATTTGAGTAAAATATTGACTTGTACAAAGATGATCTGCAATCCAACGTTGACCTTGTAATAAAAAGCTTATTGATTCTAGCTCTGATTTGTCTGGATCAATATACTCTGCAACGGTTGGATAACAGTCAATTTAAAGATCAGACCAAATATGAGCCAAGGCCTGTCCAGCAAAACCAAAGTTCTGTTTTTATAAATTTTCATTTATTGTCCTGCCTCATTTAAAAAGATAGTTTGGTTATTATAGGTTAAAAATTATATTATTATTTTTACAAATTAACTTTTGTTAATGTAATTACCTCGAGAATCAAGATGAGTTCCGTAATTTTCGTGCGAAAAAATTACCCCAGATAATTCTTTACTTAGAGATGCCATTCGTCGCTCAGCTCTGTTGATTGCACTGCGACATGGAGCGTTCGTCATGATGAAAAATAGCGTCAAGGTTATTCTTCAAGAAATGGTGAATACCGATTTCAATTACTTTCTAGTATCTGGGATTTTCGTCGGGTCCTTCATCGACGCTAAACACAACGATAGACTTAGCCATATTTGTTTGAGGATCTCTGGTAATAGAGTCAATTTCTTTGATATCCAAGAGCCGTTGAAAGTCTAATCCATGAGCGAAGGCGGTCGAGGATGCGTGTTCTCCTGATCGAACAGCAATGTTGGTATGTCCAGAATAAGTAACAGCATCTATTTTTCCGAGACCATCTTTTTTGATCGTAATTCCAGCGTGTACAGATGTTATAAGCTTGTGTTTAGCAGCAACGACCCAGTCGTGGTCCGGGAGAGTTACCCGGTACTCCGAATGCATCAACAACGGTGCCTGTTTTTTGGCTGCTGTGATTCTAATTGGCACTCTATCCTTGTCGTCTTGGCTAATGAAACACACGTCATCTGACCCTAAAATAGAACAAACTTCTTCCCTATATTTTATAGTTGAACTGCAAAAGAGTCCGTCAACATGATTTAAATGAGATTCATTCTGAGGACTGATCAATCTATCTGGGTCTGTTTTGACGTGTCTTTTGCAATCTAATGTTCTGTAACTTCTCGAAAGTAGAAGAGTATAGAGGGTGCTCTTGCTGATTGCAAATCCAATTTTGTTTATCTCGGATGTCAATTCGTCGAGAGTTTTAATGCTCTAGATAATAAAGAAATATATTTGGATATAATTAATTTTTTTACCGAAAACGGGATTTGTTTCGTAAATTATATTCAAATCAAATCTTGAAATTAGTTGTTAACATTTCAAGAATATTTACAGTAGTGCAGTACTAATTAAGAGTAAAATTCTAACAAATACAATATTAACAAACATAGCTAAGCTATAATTACCCGAAGAACCTCTGACCGACGTCTTTCATCAGCGGACGAACCATGGAGAGCAATATCCATAATCGCATTAAAAAGAAGAGGTTGATCTACTTCTAATGACGGTCGACCAGGTTACTTTCTGATTTTTAGTTTTTCTTTGACTTCTGGATGCTCCATGCAGATTTCTTCCATTCTAGCTTTTTTCAGTTCTCTAGTTTTCTTCTGTTGAGCTTGATCATACTTTTTTTTGGCCAGTTCTTTACATAGATGAGCTAGTTTCTTTTTTTCATTTTTCAAATCATCCTTATCAGCTTCAGCAATGAATCCATTTCTTCTTCTAGTCTTCAGTCCAGCAACTTCTCAATTTAAAGCTGCAGTCTCAGAATTGAGTCAATCTTGAGACACTGATCTTGCATTTTTTGATTTTTCGTGGTCAACAAACTCAAAATTAATGCACTTTGTTGATCATCAATAACAGATCGGTCATTTGTGGGCTCAACAAACTGTGATAAATTCTTGTCAAATTAAAGTGGAGTATACGTGGAGGCAGACTGTTTTAGAGTATTAGCCCAAAATGATAATTGCTTGCTCTTGAACTTCATTGCCTTTTGATTAAATAAATTGGTTAAATACATTACTCTTGATTCAAGATCCTTATGCACCAGTATCTCTTCTTTTAATGAATTCCATATACTATGGACTTCTTTCTGGATATTAGCCTTTTGTTTATCGGGATGGGCACTTCTATACGAGACCATCAGTAAGTTAAGTAATGCGGTTTTATCCATATCTTAATATTGATTTATTAGTATTGTTTACATCACAATCAAAATAATGACTTTGCTCATCGTTAGTGCATGATTTTTAAAAGAGTTTCTTCATCCCGCTAGGGAGAAATTAGCGTTTCGAATTTTCAATAGACTTTATGTCTTTGCATTGCATCACGTTTTACAATCAACTAGAGAGCAATTAAAGTTTCGCATTTGAAATAACGAAAATTTAATTTCAAAAAATGACAAATTTATGAGCTTACTTTTATGAGTTTACTTTGAACCACATTTTATAATCCGCTAGGGAGCGAATAACGATTGTGAATTTTATATGCAAAGAGTAAATATTTCTAACATTATTTGATTCGCAGTCAAATGGTAATATATTAATAAAAGGATTGCTATTTTTATTTTACGTTAGTAGTTGTTATTTGTTTAACGTCTCTGGGAAACTTACTATATTATAAATAATTTAATAAAAAATAATATCAAATTCCCCTTATATAATATTAATTTTCCCTCAAACAAAACATCATTTCTATATCGTTTAGTAGATGTAAATACCGTTAAAATCTCCTCATTAAAAATAAAAAAATAATTTAAATTGACATCATTTTGGCCTCAACACCTCCTTCCCCATTGTCAATTAGTGTCAAACTTTTCAGCACTCCCAATAAGCCCTTTCTAGGACTTCAAATAACTTGGGTTTTAACGAAATTAATCACAAAACAATTAAATTTTGTTAAAATGTGCAGTGGCTGGATCAAAACCGGCTCTTTTTTGAAAAAAATGCCTTTTATTTAAAAATTTCTATTCAATGATAATCACAATTTCTGATATTCACATAGAAAACCATTCATTAGTGACTAAATATGAGGTGTATATATTTTTTTTGTTTTTTTTTTTATTTGCGCAAAAAAAAAGGTATATCCTGTAAATTTTGCTTTAGTGCACAGGGCCGGCTTTGAAGCTGACGGTCACATATATATATATATATATATATATATATATATATATATATATATATATATATATATATATATATATATATATATATTTGCATTTCTTAGTGTATTTATTCAAAAAATTAGTTGTGAAAAAATTTCATTAGTAAAGGGATAATTTTAATTACGTCATTTGTTTTAATGATATGTTAAAAAAAGGTACTTATTTTATTGGATGCATTAAGCATTATACTGGGTTATAATGTCAAACTTTTTTTGAAACATAGTTTACACTTTTTGCAAACCTAATTTTAGGCGGATGCAATTTTAAAACATACTAATTGAATATATAATTAGTATTTTATTCTATTAGTTGCTAAATAAATTTTTACAGCGTGGTCTTTTTTTTATCAAGTTTTTGTTTTTTTCATGTTTAAAAGTTTGTCTGTAGTTATTATTAAACCATTAGAAGGATAAACAGACCGTCGAAGAAAAACTCATATAAGTATTTAATATATATATATATATATATATATAGTGCTCAATGTTCTTAAAGAACAGAGCAATAATTAATTTATATATATATATATATATATATATATATATATATATATATATATATATATATATATATATATATATATATATATATATACATACATATATATATATAATATATGTATATGAAGGGCGCAAGGTAAAAACAGGGAATGTCAGTTTTTGAAAATATTGAGACTTTATATTAACATGTTGTACGAATCATAAACCACCTTCAGTGTTAAATTTGAAGCAAATAAATAAAAATTAAGGACCTAACTTTGTGATAAGAAAAGGAAAAAACGTAACGCACGAGAAAACTAAATTTGACTTATCTAAGTTTGCGAAAAACTCTTGCGATATCCCCTGTTCTTCCCTTGCACGCTTCATACATATTTGTTAAATAACAACAAAAAATTTTAAATTTTGACGTCGCTATTATAATGGTTTCTTTTACTTAAATATGAAAAAACTGAAATTAATGTAATTAATAATACACAAGGAAAATATGAGTTCAAGTATACAGGAAAGATTCCATAGCCAATATCCAAATCAAACCTCATTCTAATCACAATCCCAAAATTTTAAAAATCAATTTTCCACGGATTCATACAGAAAGCCTACTAAATATAGAGCAAAAATCATTTAAAAGATGAAACAAGTTTTTTAACTAAAGTGTTTACTAAAAATGGGCACAATGAAAAAATTCTTAAAGATACTTTTTACCAGGTTCGAAATAAACGTTTTGCAAATAAAAATAAAATTTTGCCAAACCCTAAATTCTTTCTACAATCTCTTTACTATGGATACCAATAATATACCTTAGGCTTAAAAGAATATTCAGAAAAGCAGAGTAAGATTTTTTTGGGAATTTTTATCAAAAAAATACACTTCTTTCCATTTTAGTCATAAAAGGTCTTTTTTCTGCAATAAACTCTAAAATAATATTTTTTTTATAAAAGGATTATTATTTTTGAATTTTTTATATAATTTTGCTTCTTTTGAGACCCAACATGACATACTTTTGAAATTTGATTCGAAATCAAATGTACGAAATAAATTCCATATTCTGATTTGAAATATTTTAGTTTAAAATAACGATTTTTATTTTAAAGTTTTGGTATTTTATTACTCAATTATTTTTAGACTTTTTTTAACTTTAATTCAATTTAACTTTTTTTATGAATTTCTGAAATATTTTCTATTAAACTATAGCAATCAACGTTGGTCGTTAAATACGATCACAAAATCCTTTTCTTCTTTGAAAAAAATAAATAGGCTATTTTGCTCCCCCTAAATCCAATGAAGTTTAAATAAAATTTTGGCGAGTTGATTGTGAGAACCAATAGCAAGTTTTAAGAATATGAACATATCATTTTAAGAATACAAGGGGCGGCTGGGACATCCTATGATATAAATATATAATTTATATATGTATATATATATATACATATATATTTATTCATATATATTTATATGCATTCATATATATATATATATAATATAAAATATATTAGATTAGTATATATATATATATATATATATATATATATATATAATAATAATAATAATAATAATAATGATAAGCTGCGGCGAACAATAAAATGTCGCTTGAAAGGGGTAGCAACCCTTTAGCTCTTTGCCAGTAGACAATGAGCTGTAGCAGCAATTCGGTACAATAACTTAAATACTAGTGTTGGCTACAGTGTTTGTCTAAACGATTTTTAAATTCATTGAGATAGCGAGAGTCAATTACAGTGTGTGGGAGTGAATTCCATCGGTTTACTACTCTGTTAGGGAAGAAATTGAGTCTAGTTGAAATAGCACACATGTTGTTATTGAGGTCAGAAGCGTTAAAAAACTCTTTGTATTGACGATGAGAATATATACATACTCGCACAGATGGATAGCCGATTTGTGG
>NC_088929.1:42152500-42390000 GCF_038396675.1 Hydra vulgaris
AAAACACGAGCAATCTTTTCCAGATTTGTTAAGAAAACTTTCTACTTATAATTTGAGGCTATCTTATCAAATGCATAAACAAAATCACCAAATGTTGTAATGTATCGTGCAATTGACATATCCTCGTCTGGTAGCAATGACCCCTTTCGACCAACCACGCTACTTTTGCATCAACCACTAATATGACACCGTAATGTTTTGTGTGATATTTTTAATATCCATACCACACTCTTACAGGGTTCTCCATCATTACCAAGTTCGATTGCACTTTTAAGTTCACTATCTCAGTAAAGTTTTGTCTGTTTTTGAGTTAATTTTAAATACTTTCGCACCATTTCCGCAAATCTGTTAAAAAAATTCAAAAATATGCGCTAAAAACTGAAATTATTTGTATCTTTTAATATTAATTTTATTAATAGTAATAGTAATAGTAATAGTAATAGTAATAGTAATAGTAATAGTATTGTATTTGCCGATTGAAAATAATTTACACTCGTAATTTATAAAAACAAATATTTACATGACTGGGGCTTGAAGAAGACAAAATTCATCTTATCATTAAGCCCCCCCCCCCCCCCAAAAAAAATGCATATTCATCAAATAAAATGTTCTAACAAAATGCAAAAAATAAAATATATAACGTTTAAAATATTTAGTAATTCAAAGAGTATTTATATTTAAGAACTGATTAGTAAAATAAGATGATATATAAGTATTAATATTACAAAAAGAATTTACAATAACATTTTTTAATAAAAATTGAAATTATAAAATTTTACAATATTTTTAGTAATTAGTATTTCAAATAATAAAACTTAAAAAAATCGTTTGTAAATTCAAAACTTATAAGATAAGAAATACATTTACAATAGCAGACTATTGTTTAGAATATTAAATATAATATTAAAGAGTAATTAGTAGGTTAATTTTTGTTTTTGTTTGCTAGTTTAAAAAGCTTTTTAGAAGAACTTTAATTCATTTTCATGTATCATCAGTAATTGCTTAAGTTTTGTTTTAAACTGGTTTAAAGAATAATTAGATTTCAGCTCATTATTTAATATTGTATTCCACAGCTTAGGACCTCGGTTAGCAATTGAGAATTTGGTTGCTGAATAATGTGTTTTGGATTGAATGTAATTGTTTTTTGAAAATCTGGTAGGGTATATGTGGTTTATTTTTTCAAAAAGTGAATTAAATAACATTGGTGATATTTTTTTATCAAGTTTAAACATGAAGATAAGAATATGGTAAAGGTTTAGTTTATATACATTTAGAATATTAAGTTTATTAAATAATGTTTGAGTGTGAGAGAAACGGTCTACGTTTGTAATTATCCTTATAGCCTGTTTTTGTTTACTAAACAGTTTTTTTACTTTTGTTGCGTTTGTGCTGCACCAAGCAACGTTTGCATAATTTAAGTAGCAATGAATTAAAGAAAAATATAAGTTTTTTAAACAAGATAGATTTAAAAACTGCTTGGCTTTATACAAAACACCTATATTTTTTGATATTTTATTTTCAATTAGACCTATGTGGTCCCTCCAGGTTAAATTTTCATCCAGAACCACACCTAAAAATTTTATTGATTGCTCTCTTTTTAATAATGCGTTATCAATAAAAAGATCAGGAAGTTTTAATGGAATATCTTGTTTTTTATGAAGACAATGGAACAAAGTGTATTTGGATTTATTGATGTTCAAAGATAGTTTGTTTGATTTGAACCATTGGGGTAATTTTTCAAGTTCTTTGTTTACTGTTTGAAATAATTTACTGATATCTTTACTAGAATAAAACAAGTTTGTATCATCTGCAAACAAAATTAAGTTTAAAATGTTAGAAAATTTATATAAGTCGTTAATATAAACGAGAAATAAAAGTGGTCCTAAAATTGATCCTTGAGGAACACCACAGGTGATTGACTTATATTCCGTTTTTCCGCTATCATATGAAATAAACTGCTTTCTATTAGACAAGTAACTATCAAACCAAGACAAATTAGTATTTATTATACCATAACTTTTCAGTTTGGATAGAAGGATTTGATGATTGACAGTGTCAAAAGCTTTACTTAAATCGATAAATACACCTAGGGTATACTTGTCTTCATCAAACCCTTTAAATATATCATGAACAAGGTGAGTGATTGCATGATCAGTTGAATGACCAGATTTAAATCCAAACTGTTTATGAAAAAGAATATTATTAACATTTAAAAAGGAATATAGTCTATTATACATAACCCGCTCTAATATTTTAGAAAAACAAGAAAGAATTGAGATTGGTCTATAATTCGTAACATCGGAAGGATCACCTGATTTTAACACTGGAATGACTTTTGCAATTTTTAGGTTATCTGGAAAAACGCCCTGTTTTAGAGATAAATTAAAAACATGTAGTAATGGAATTGTAATTTGTTTTATTGATTTGATAATGACATTACTACTTATATCATCAAATCCTAAACTTTTATTGGGTTTTAATAAAGAGACTGCGTCTAGTAATTCTTTTTCTGTAAGTTTATAATTAGACATAACATTAAGGTTGGTTGAGGTTAAGTACGAACTAAAGTGTGATTGAGTAGTTGCTATATTAGATGATAAAGTAGGACCTATATTTACAAAAAACTGGTTAAGTGTTTCAGCGACTAAAGATTTATTTACAACTTGTTTGTTATTAAATTTAAGATTTAGAGGAAGTAAATTTCTGTATAAGCTTTTTTTTCCAATTACCTCCTTAATAATACGCCAAGTTTTTTTAGAATCATTTTTGTGCTTTATTAATTGTTCAGAATAATAACGTTTCTTTGAGCGTTTTAAAATTGACTCAAATAGCCGTTTATAGTTTTTATAGGTAGTTTCATTTTTAAGAGTTCTTTTTTTAAGAAACTTGTTATATAAGCGTTGTTTTTTTTTTGAAGATTTAAGAATGCCCTTCGTGATCCAAGGGTTTAAAAGTGTTTTTGTTTTGATTACTTTAGTAACTTCTGGGAATGCCTTGTTATAAAGATTAAGAAACTCTGTTAGAAAAATATCATACGCTTTATTGGCGTTTAGATTTAGTTTTAGGGTGTCCCAGTTAACACAGGATAGAAGCTTATAAAAATGACTAATAGAAGTGTCGGTTATTAAACGTGTTTTAATTATTTTTTCCCGTTCATTTTGGGCATTATATATGCATTTTTGCGATAGGATAAAAATCGGAAAGTGATCAGACACGTCAGTTGTAAATATTCCTGTTCTTATATTTTCATTTATAAATTCATTTGTTATAATTTGATCTAGGGATGTTGAATTTATTATTAAAAATATTACAAGAATAAAAACCAGTAAGTTTGAAATGTGCTCATTCACCCCATATTAGAGTGCTCAATTACCCCACCTTACTTTAAACATCTATATTTTATAAACAATTCATTTAAAAGACTTAAAAACTGGTACGAGCGATTTTGTGACTATAATTTATGAGGGGAAGGAGGGGGTTTTGATTTTGTGGCACAACATTTTTTTTTTAGTTTTAAATCTAGAGAAGACTTTTTTTTTTATTAATAAAGATCTGACCAAATCAAATTCCTCAATTGATGCATCTACATGTTGATTTTAAAATCAACTACGCCTAAACTTTACTTAGTTTATTTGTACACTCCGAAAACGTAGTAGTTACAGCCTGTTAACGAGCTGTTACGAATGTAACAGTCTATATGCAGTGCAGTGCACTTTCTGCGCTTTGTCTTTATATGGTCCAAGTGCGGAACTTTATTTAGTAGGTGCATAAAAGTGTGCAGCAACAAAAAAACCTTTGTGCACTAACTTATAAAAACAATTATTTCTATACCGAGAGGCGAACTGGAAACCTTAGAGTGCTAGCCTGATGCAGAATCCACTCGGCCACAATATTATACTTAAATATTGTGGAGGGGTCTAAAAGCGTCAAAAACTGCGTGACGTAACTTATGGACAACCTCTAACGAGGTCTAACGGTCTTTTATTACGGATGTCCGTTTAAAATTGTGAAAAAAGTGACGTCTGTAAGACATCCGTAGGACGAGAGAGAGTATATAAAGTGTCATATCTTTTAGTACGTGAATATATAAATTTAGAGTTTAAAGCATGAATAATATTTACGTACTAAGTTTATCTTTATAATTTTTCAACCTGTTTTAGCACAGATTGTAATCAGACATAAAATATACTTACATAAAACCTTTATATAAAAACGTTGAAAACATTAAAACATTAAACCCAAAATGGTTTAATGCTAAGACTAAAACTGCGTCAAGAAAGAAACAAAAGTTGTTGAAGAAGTTTTTATGTTGTAATTTTAAAAAAGTATAAAATCCGTAAACTGTGCAATAAGTAAACTCAGATAGCCAAAAAGTTTATTTTAGTGATAGAAATTAAGAAGATACTTACAAAAGCTGTCAAAAATACAAAATTGAACTAAATAAAGCAAGCGTATCCATGAAAAATATTCCTGTTCTAAATGCTGCCTCTTTAACTTCAGTATGAGCACTCTTTCGTTTCCATAAGTTTTTCCACCTAGTATTCCTTTTTTTTTACAATCAACATGAAGAATAAAATATTTACAACTAGTGATTAGCTTTATAGCTTTATTAGATCTCCTAATATAGGGTTTCACAAATCATAAATCATATACGTCTCTATCAGCTGATCGGCTGATAGAAACTTTATTATTAATAACACCAGATTCTAAGAAAAAGCAACCAAAATTGGCAGAATAAAAAGCAAGAGATTGGTGTTTAGTATTTACTGTAAATGCTGTCGGTTCTAATATATTTTTAGGAACCATTGCTTAAATAATTTCAGCTCTTTTATTTACTTTCTTTACTTGAACATTGTCGTTTTCTTCCTTTTTCATTAACAATAGTTTCATCTACAGTAACATTAATTTCATCTACAGTAAATTCTTTCTCCCTTTTCATAGCTTCCTTCATGCGCATTAAATCTTTATGCTGCCTTCTTTTTAGGTTATCAAACCTTTAAATATTTTTTTTTGTCTGTAGCTTTCTTCAGATCTATTTTACCCAAGTTTCTTAGTCAACGCCCCTTCATCTGGTTTTCTTAAAAATCCAAATCTTTTATTTCTCTTTCTGCATCTCGCACCTTGATTTTAAAGGGCTTGTCTAACATGTTTTGAAAGTTACAATACTTGAATAAATTACTCCACTTTATTTTCATCACTCTATTTTATACTTTCCATTTTTCCAATACACCAAGAAATTTATAGCTAAAAAGAAGCTGTTTTCTAAAAATGTAATAATTATTGCATTTTTATCATTATAATTTACTATAGGAAACTTTTTTGCCTAGCTTGTTGTTTTATCATGATCAGTTTTAAAATTTGCTAGTTGCCAAACCCATTTAGATAACCACTCTCTTTTCTCTTTCACAATATTGATAATTAAAAACCCTATTGTATTCTGCTTTCAGATCATATATTTTTCAAATGTCAATATAAAGAAACATTTTTTATTTAAACTTTGTTAAAATTAAACTAAAATAATGACAACAACCTTAATGGAGAGTGAAGTAATCTGCAAAAAATGACTTGACTTTATGATGTAGTTTAAAAAAATTATTGTTGGTTTCGTGTTTTTTATTTTGGTTCTTGTTTTTTTGGTTTTTTATTACTTTCTAAATATATGACGTAATTTCTTAATGTACCACAGTCATTACACATAGTATTTTTTTTTATTTTTTTATTATATCTCTTCAAGTGGGTGCTAGGTGACTGGCAATCAAATCAGTTTTATAAAAACCATTGAGTTGATGGATCAGTGTGCTCAATAATAACTTACTTGAGTAAGGTAATCAGCATTTTATGTATTTATTAAAGTTTTCGTAATTGCATATTGAATTACTACTCATTATTTTTTTTTAGGGAAAAAAGTTTTGCCCCTGTACTGTACCGAATAATTCTCAATTTCCGTCCTTTCAAAACAAAGTTAGCAGCTCATAATAGATTATTTTAAATTATGTCTTATACTTACAAGGAGGTATAATAAATCAGATGAAGGGAGAACGAAACCAAGAATTATTTAAAGCTCTAGTACCTTTTTAAAGTATATTTATTCCAGCAACTCTAGGACTTCTAAGAATACTAATGTCAACAACATAAAATTATTAACATAGAAAATGTAAATTAATTAAGAAGCCATTTAATCTCAGAGTTGTTTAGAAAAAATATTTGTTGCATATAATGATACAAAATTTTAATTACCGTTTTATCACGATAGGCTTTATTTAGAAATTTTTTTTTTTTTTTTTTTTTTATTATTATTTCAGTTTACAAAGTCAGTCGTTATACAATTAAATAAACTGTTAAATTACTTTTACAAATATATAAATATAGCAGACTAACAATATAAACTAGGTTTCCGAAAGAAGATCACAAGGATCTTGTCATCGGGACCTTATAAAATCTAATAAAATATATAGTTTTTTACATCTTTTTTAATATACTTTTATTTACAATAATTGTGAAGTGCAAGGTATTATGAAGAATACATATATATTAATCTTTGACACGAGTTAAACTGTGAATAATATAAACCAGCAAGATATAAAATACAAAACGTGATAAAAAAAATTAGAAAAAAAAAAAAGTTAAGTTAAAATAACAAGAAATTAAATTTTTTTCAAGTGATTAGTAATATTGTAAAATGTTATCTTGAGAAAGAATAAAATTTTTTGCTTTGTTTTTAAAAAGATGAAGAGAATTAGTTAGATCAAAATCAAAATTTGGCAAAACAAGTTTATTCCACAGGTGTGGCGCACGATAGGCAAGACAGAATTGATTAAAATTTGTGTGACAAAAAGGTTTTTCTAAAAAGTTTATGTTTCTAAGTTCGTATTTGTTGGTTGGTTTTAAATTGAAGAGATCTTTAAAGACTGGAGGAGATAGATTGTTTTTTCACATATAAACAAACATAAAATTTTCAAGACGTTGAGTTCATATATATTTAAAATTCTCATTTCAATAAAGTAAGGTTTACAATGAGAAAAACGATCAGCAAAGTTAATTATGCGAATTGCCCGTTTCTGACAGCGATAAAGACGTTGTAGTTTACTTTTTTCAGTACTTCCCCAGGCAGTATTTGCATAGTTTAAGTAACAATTAATAAATGAGAAATAGAGTTGTCTTAAATTTATCTTATTGAGATAATTTCGAGCTTTGTATAAGAGTCCAATGTTTTTAGAGACTTTAGAGCATATATAATTAATGTGTTGATTTACTTCCCCTATATTAAACACTTCTATTAATGACATAGGCTGAATCTTTTCAATCCAACACTCGTATCATGTTCACCATTATCAATTAGAGATGTGAATGTATTTATAGTCTGGGTTTGATTATACTCTAATTTTTTTATTTCCATAACCATAACATATTGGACTCTAAAGAAATTGTTCATGTATACAATTAATTTGATTATTGCCTGACTTATCTTTTTTTTATAGGTTACAAAATGTAATTATTTGTCATCTATTTAAAGATTGCTGGCATTTGCTAGCAGAGCATGGAAGAGGAGAGTCTTTTGGAAAAATTTTTCTTCTCATTAAAACTGGGTTAAAACGGTGATGTATTTAAAGTAAGCGAATTACTTCTGCTTTTACTCAACAGATTAAAAAAAGTATTTGGCAGTGCAGCGGTTTTTTCTTTATCTTGCTTCGGAATAGTGCGCCTATTTCTGTTTGTAGATAAATTGAAAAAACGATGACGATGATGAAATAAAAAAAAAAAGAAAAGAAGAACTGTTGCAAAATAAAATATAGTTTCAGCTATAATAAATTTTTATCTATCTATCTATGTATGTATATATATATATATATATATATATATATATATATATATACATATATATATATATATATATATATATATATATATATATATATATATATATATATATATATATATATATATATATATATATATATATATATATACTGGTCTTCGTAAGTCTATTCCACACTGAACTTTTCTATACTTTTTCCTTATGTATATATCCTAGCTTTCCGGACTATAAAATACGGGTCTTTACCAAATCTACCAATTCTATACTTATCCATTTCACACCGTTCATTTCTATAACTATTATTTGTATACTTTATTAGTATGACATAAAATAGTTCATTTAAAATAATTGCTTTACGAGCAAAAAATTAACATGCGCACCTTTTCATCATACCTAAAGCTTATAAGAGATTTATAATTAAGCTTGTTATTCTCCTAAAAAGCTTATCATTGATAGCTCAGTGGTTTAGTGCGCTGTCGGCAGTGTTGTTTTGGGAGATTAAAGACATCCCCTTATACATTTTAATGGTCTGTATTTGGATAACTGGTTGATTGGCAAAAAAAAGATATTGACATATTTTTATAGATCACTATATCAACATTTAATTTCTTCAGAAATAGTAATACTAGAATTATTTACTTACAAACATATTTTATTATTACTTGATTAATTTGTTCAAAGAAATTATAATCTTCTGTAATCGTTTGGTTGAGTTTTTCTTTCTTTTTTAATTTTTCAACTCTCACTTCTAATTGCTACTGACACTCCTCTTTTCTCTTTACGACTTGTTTTATTTTTATTGATTCTATTGTGTCAACTCTACCAATATTGTTATCTGCAAAACTTTCAACTTTGTGACTTCATAAAGCTGAGTTCCATAATAGGAATTTTATTTTCACACAGGCACATACATTTAATATGTGCCTGCTTTTTACAGCCTTGATCCGAACCATATTCTGAACAAAATATTATTAAACATTTACAAGATAAAAAATCAACAAATTTGTCAATTTTTGGAATAAAACTATCCTTTGTTGATTTTTGTACATTTCCAAGGTTAACTTTAGCTGCAGTTTCCCACAGATACTTCAGTTTAGCATTAATACTACATTCTTTTATAATCACTGGATGTAAAAACTTGCAATTAGCATTGTTCAATTAAGCAGATAAGCTTGAGTCATATCATTAACTAGTTTATCGACAGTATAGTTTCTTTTATTAAGGTCACTGGTCTCTCTCAAAAATATTCCATATCATAAAGTGCCCCTTGTAGTAGGGAGCTCAGATAGTAAAAGGGGTTTTCTTTTTGTAACATATCTACTTAAGTAAGCAGCTGATAAATTTCTTATGTTTTTTGGTGCCATTAATTTTATTAAAATATAACTTTTCAATAATCTAAGTAATTTTATTTTTGATTAATTTTTATCAAGCAAAGCGTTTAAGTTTAAGAAAAATATCTCCTAATAGGTTCGAAATAAATTTCTTCCACCTAAACTTTAATTTTTAAACAGAAAAACCAAATACGTCATTGTTTTAACGATTTTTAAAATATTAGCAAAATGAATATATATATATATATATATATATATATATATATATATATATATATATATATATATTAATATAAGATTAATAAATTATATTAATAACTGGTATACGTTTTTATTTGGCGACGTCGCCATATATATATATGTATATATATATATATATATATATATATATATATATATATATACATATATATATATATATATATATATATATATATATATATATATATATATATATAATTCTGGTCTTTTTTAAGTTGATTCAACGTTTTATTTTACGTTTACACAACCTTATATTTATTTATTATTGGAATTAGTTTCTTATTTTATCTTTTAGTATATATATTCATATGTACATATAATAATAATAATAATAATAATAATAATAATAATAATAATAATAATAATAACAATAATAGTATTAATAATAATATACATATATATATATATATATATATATATATTATTATTATTATTATTATTATTATTATTGTTATTGCTATTATTGTTATTATTGTTATTATTATTATTGTTATTATTGTTATTATTATTATTATTATTATTATTTTTATTATTATTATATGTACATATGAATATATGTACTAAAAGATAAAACAAGAAACTTAGTTCCAATAATAAAAAAATATCAGGTTGTGTAAACGTAAAATAAAACGTTGAATCAACTTAAAAAAGACCAGAATTATATATTTATATATATATATATATATATATATATATATATATATATATATATATATATATATATGTATATATATATATATATATATATATATATATATATATATATATATATATATATATATATATATATATATATATATATATATATATATATATATATATATATAATTCTGGTCTTTAAATTGTTAGTTTCTTAAAAATCCAAGAACTCAGTTTTTATGGATCATAAAAATCAACTATTACTAATTTCATTAAGACTCTCTTAGCTTACATGTTTAAAATAATACTTTTATAAAACAGCCATTAATCTAGCTGATTAACCACTGTATTATGTACTTATATAGCAAGATAAATACGAATACAGGTAAAGGAAAAGAATAAAGGAAAAGAAAATACAGGATTCAAATACTAAATGTTATATGACAAAAATTTAAGGATATATAAATAAGTTAAATAAAGTTCATTAAAAATCAACTACATCAGTTGATGAACACATTTGAAGATCAAAGCTACATCAAACCACCAACATCATCCAACGAACTTCTAAAGTGTTTTCAAATATATGAAAACATTGATACTAGCGATACGGCGACTTAAACTCTAATTTAATTTTCATTGGTTGATTTTAAAATTCAGGCGCGTTTTTTTAGAAACGTGAAGCTTGACAATTAAGAGTGGAAAAACTTAGTTAGATTGCAATCTCTGATTTTATATTCCTTTCTATAATAAAATAAAGTAATGTTTTAAAAAAAATTTATTTTATGTTAAAACTTTTTTATCATAAAAATATAAGGAAATTTTTCCTTCAAAACATCCCTCTTCTTTTAATTAGTGCCGTAGCATAAGAGGCAGAGTACTCCCTCAAACCTGTCATGAAGGCCCCAACATTTTATAAACCTTTAATTACTATTATTAGTAGGGGAGAGTTGCCGAAATTGGAACAGCTCCTTAATTGGAACACTTAGCTTTATTTAGAAACTGGAACTTATTCTACTTTCATGAATATTTTTTCTTGTAAATAATTTTCTTTATTTTTTTAAACTTCTAGTATTTAAACTTAAAAACTGCACGTATGTGAATAAAATTACTTTTTTTTAAAGAAAAAAATTTTTGCGATCTAATTTTATCGTTGCATTTAAACGATTACAGAAGCTTAACGATATTGAGTTTGATGATAATTTTTTTAAAATTTTAAATTTTAAGGGTTTAAAGTCTATGTGATATTAAGATCTTATATCGTAAGTTGTTATTTGTATGTAAATATTTTGCTACAACACCATGGTCCAGAATGGAACTTCAAAAGTTGCCGTAATTGAAACGATGTCATCTCATAACACGCTACTTGACGTCCGAATTATCAGAAAATTTCATTAGTCCGACTGTATAATAATTTTTAAAGCGAATTTCTTTTATAGACATAGTGTTATTGTTAGACATTTGTTGCTTTTTTGGAATTGGTATTTAGTCTTGCTTTAAAGTATGAAATGATTTTTCACAAAATTTTTTTCATAGTCTAAAGTCTAGTCATAGTCTAAGGATATAAAGTTGATTGTAAACATCGTATACTTTAATTAACAAATCATTTTATCTTTTAGTAAAAAATAAAGTGTAAAAGTTTTACAAAAGTTATACATTTCTATTTAACGGATAAACTTGTAAGACAACATAAAGTATATACCCAGCATAAGTTTTTTACTGTATATAGAAGTTAATATATAAAGTTGCAAACTTTATATAGTTTATATAGACTTGATTTATATAGTTAATGATTAACTAAACAAAAATGATGAAAAATAATGATTATATAATGAGTATATAATTAACTTAATCATATATGAATAACAAATAAATATATGAAAAAAAAAGCCTGTAATAAGATTATAAAACTCTCCTTATGTATCTTCATAGTAATTTGCTTTTATTTTAGATGCAAACACCACGAAAATATGGAAAATGGAAAGTAGAAAACTTGAAAAAGGCTGTTGAAGCAATAAAACAAGGAGAAATCAGCTTAAATGAAGCCGCTTATGAATTTTGTATTCCAAAAGCAACTTTGTCAAGGCATATAAATGAAAAAAACAAAGTCGCTGTTGCAAATGTGAAATTTCATGTTCGACTTACCACCTTACCTAATGAAATTGAAACAGAACTAGCTGATCACTGTTTATTATTAGAATCGATGTACTTTGGATTAAGGATTGATGATCTTTGTCGTCTAGCATTTGATATTGTGGAAGCTAACAACATCACACATAATTTTAACAAACAAACACGAATGGCAGGAAAAAAGTGGTATTATGCATTTATGCAAAGGCACCCACAACTGTCGCTTCGTGGGCCTGAATCAACATCAATTGCACGTGCACAAGGTTTTAATAAAGAGCGAGTGCAATCTTTCTTTAATTTACTTTCAAAGTTATACATGGAAGAAAAGTTAACTCCAGACAGACTTTATAATATGGATGAAACTAGTTTATCAACAGTACAAGATGGTCAGATAAAAATTACTAGTGCAAGGGGCAAAAAACGAGTTGGAATTATGACTAGTAGTGAACGAGGAAATTCAGTAACAGCTGTAGTTTGTGTATCTGCAGCAGGATTTTATGTTCCACCAATGTTAATATATAAACGCAAAAGAATGAAGCCAGAAATAACAAATGGTGCACCTCCAGGAACTGTATTTAGTACTCAAGAGAAAGGATGGATGTCAAATGAAGGTTTTTTAGATTGGCTCAATCATTTCATTAAAGTTGTTCAACCTTTAAAACAATCAAAAGTTTTGTTGATACTTGATGGTCATGTTACACATTCAAAAAATTTGGCAGCGATATATCTAGCACGAAATGCTGGAGTGCGTATGGTATCACTACTTCCCCATACTACACACAGACTGCAACCATTAGACGTTGCGTTCTTTGGACCACTTGGTACATACTATGATGAAGCTATGCGAAAATGGATGCGGTCACATATATCACAACCAGTAACAACTTGGCAAGTTGCAGAATTATTTGGTGACCCATATAGTCAGGCAGCATCATTGAGAATTGCTATGAAAGGATTTCAGGCTAGTGGGTTGTGGCCTTTGGACATAAATGTATTCACTGATTCTGATTTTACAGCCTCTTCATTTACTGATGTTGGTCCTTCAAACAATCTTCAGTCATCTGAAAGTATAGATGGGATGACAAAACTATCTACAGATAAATCAAGTGAAAAAAAATTAAAATGTCATTTTTCAGTTTCAACTTTGTCTCTTTTGCCAGTGGTTTCACTTGAAGTAAAAAACAAAAAAAGAAGATCACAAACAACTCAGGCGGCTGATCTTACAAGCTCCCCATATAGACGTGCTCTAGAAATTACACCAAGAAATCAAAAGCACACACTAAATCCAATAACTGCCAAACTATTGCAAAAACCACAGGAAAGCAAAGTAGCACTTGACTCAATCACCATGGACCAAATGAAATTGAGCACATCAAATAAAATCACCATCGCCACCACAGCACACCACATATGACCACTACCATCCCAAGTGCAGAAGCTGCAAGAAAAAAAGACTTATGAATTGCGAAAAAAGGATTAAATATTTGTTGTAATTTTTATTTGTTATTATATCTTTTAAATATCTTTTATTAAAAAGCTAATCAATTAATTTTTCCTTTGAGCCATAAGTTTTATAGCTGTAATTTATTCAAATATTAGAACTGTTCTAATTAAAGAATATATGTGTTCCATTCAAGGAGACCAGTTGCCTTTATTGGAACAAAATGGTGCCTTGAAAAATCAAAGTTTATATCCAATAAGGGTGCGATCAATAGAATCGAATCATTAATAAAAGCATAGTAGGGTTGTATATCTATATTATTTAATTCATAAATGTTTTCATAGTTAAGCCATCTTTGGTTAATAAATATTTTTTCCTAAAGTGTTCCAATTAAGGCAACTCTCCCCTATTACTAAAAAAAAAAAAGTTCCTCAAATTTAGTAAATTTGACCCCCCCCACACACACACACACACACACACACACACACACTTTTTGAGCCATAGTGGCTCAAAAAGTGGGGGGGGGGGAGGGGTCATGGAATGAAAAAATTAATACCAAAAACAAGATATATTTAAAAAAGACAAAATATAATATTGTTTTTAACGCTTATAATACATAACACTGCCAGAATATTCCAGCGTGGTACTATTTGTTGTTGTCAGCGGCGGTTAGTTATTATAAGTCTGCAAAAATTTTATGATGGTAGTAAAGGATTGAAGAATAAAAGAAACTATTTCGTAACTATGGCTTTGAGACTTTAATGGCTTTAATTTGCAAAATGACGTTCCAATTTACCATCATTTTGAGCAAATTGAAAGGTTTAAAAATTTTTAAAATTAAAGGTTTAAATTATATAACTAAAAGCGGAGTAGATCAAGTGACCTAAATATTTAAAAACACGACATCATTTTTTTTACCAAAATCTAAAGATAACCATTGTAAATTAGATACTGTTTTGAAATGGAAAAAGAATTTAATTTAAAGTGTGAGTGTGATATCGAGGGAAATGATGTTGTAAGATTACGCTGCTTGATTTGCAAGCAATATGAAGCTCGTATTAAAAACATTAAAAAATTTTCTGTTTCGTGGATTCGCCCTGGAACTCCGTCAATTAAAAAAGACAGCGTAAGAAGTTATTGCAACAGTAAAGATAAGAAAGTATATCTCATCCATTATCGGAGTTAAACGAGTGCGGAAGGTTTTAAAGAAAATATAAATAAAAACACTGATATTAAAAAAGGGCTTCGAGAAATGGGTGAAAAAGATCTTGACTCACTTAAGAAATTCAATGCAGTTTATTACTTGGCAAAAAAAGAACGTCTATTTTCCGATGTCCCTGATTTGCTAGAGCTAATTGAGAAAAACAGCGTTGATCTTGGTAATAGTTACTCAACTAACAGAGCTGCTGGTATTTTTACAGAATACATTGGTAAAATTGCTAAAGGTTCTTTCAGAGATGATTTTATAAATTCGAGATATTATTCAATGTTAAGTGATAAAAGTTGTGATTTTGCTACACTCGAACAGAAACTAATATTTGCGTTGTTTTTGTTTGAGGGCATGATGCGGTAAACTTTTGTCGGTTGAAAGCCCTGACAATGGTTATGCCTGTGGTTTACAAATCTGTCTAGAACAAGCATTTGCAAGAGTTGGAACAAATGACTAAAAAACTTTTAGGGTTAAACGTAGGCGGAGCTAGCATAAATCTTGGTGTTCATTCAGGTTTAGGAGCATTACTAAAAAAATATCTCTATAACTTCAAGTAATACATTGTTTTAACCATCGTCTCAAGCTTGCATTAAAAGATGTTTGTGAAAAATGTACTGTATTTGCAAATTGTGAAAACTTCTTACTAAAATTACATTGTCTTTATGAACAATCGCCAAAACGTTTACGAGAATTGAAACTTTTATCAGAAGCTTGGGAAATTTTTGTCCCTAAACCAGCAAATTTATACGGTACTCGTTGGCTGGATCATAAGTGGAATTCAATAAAAATAGCTTTAGATATATATGGCACATATATTTCTCTTATAAAGTCTATTAGCCAAACAGATTCTCAGCCGTCGAAAAAAGCCGAATTGAATGGGTTTTTAAAAGTTTGGAAAAATACATCTCTTGTAATACGTTTACATGTTTATCTAGATGTTATTGCACAGTTGAGACGCTTGGGTGTTGGCTTCCAGCAAGATTTACATGATTTTATAAAAGCTTTCCGCAAGGTGCAGCAATTTAATTGGACAATGGAAAAACTTTAAGTTATCTTAAATAGTTTGTTAGGCAATATTTCAACAGAACAAACTATTTTAACAAACCACAAAAAAATAATTGAATGTATGGTCAAAAAAGATGGCATGTTTATTTACCAAAACATTCCTTTAGAAAATTTTAATAAAACTAATGCATTGCTGCAACATATTTATACTGATATAATGAATAGTTTAACAACAAGTATGGATTTACGTTTCAAAGATATTAAGGTATCTTCTTTATTCTGTAATTTAATTTTTCTTATGGGCATTTCTTTTTGGCCAATGAACCCTATTGTTGTGATCCGCTTAAGTATATAACCCTTTTATATATTTGGTTCAATATATTATTTCAAGATCAATCAATAAAGATATTTTTATAAAACTTTTTAAAATAACGCAAATTTTAATCTCTTATCAAGTTTCCTAATTCCTATATTTATGCACGTTTTTATAATGCGTTCCACATGAACGCATTTACGTAATTTGTATTACATAATTACGTAGTTATCATTCTCAACACCTAGGATTACATTTGGTGATAAAGAAATAGCAAAGTGGTTTCAAGTTTTGAAGACTTCCTAAAAAATGGGAGGTGAAAACTGATGAAATTTTTGTTGATTGGATTGTTTTAAAAAGTTATATATTTCCAATGCTAAAAAACTTGTTAGGTGAATACTATTTGAAAACGCAGAAAAAAATATTTTATCAGATATAATTATTGCTGAATGCAGAAATGCGTTAGACGTGTTTGAGTTGCTTTTACTTTGTTCATTTACAAACGCAAAAGTAGAATGTATGCTCTCCCGCATTAACAGAGTAAAATTGGATTAGAGACACAAACTATCACATGATCGTCTTGAATCTCTTTTACGAATAGGCGAAGAAGGATGCAACACCAAAAAATTAAACCCAAACCCTGCTTTAGATGCATGGTATTAAGATTAAATAAGAAGACTATCTGCTGCTCCTCATCGCTATCCGGAAAAACGAAAAATATCTGCGATGCAAATTGTATCGAACTTTCTCTATTAACAATATCATATTTAGAAAGAGGAAGTAATAGTGGTAACTCCAATGTATAAACTTATTTTGCTATATTTTTTAAAATGTAATTCGTATTGATTTATTATTAGTTCATTATTAAATTATGTTCGATATTTAAAACTGTCATCGAAATGCACTTTAAAGTCGTAAAAACATAAGTCATTAAAAATAAAATATATGCGTATATGGCTTGGCAAAGTAGTCAGAAGACAAAAGTCTTGTCATCAAGCCCCTATAGTAAGCGTAAAATATTTTTTACAAATTTCTCATTATATAAATTTACAAATACTTGTTATATAAAACAAGTTAAAACATAATTACCACAAGAATACGACAAATTGCAAAAATTAAATAAATACATACAGTATGAAATATTACAAGATTTTTTTTTTCACTTAAAAATGAAAAAATATGTTTGTGTCTGTTAATTCAGGTAAATACTGTGTAACTATATTTTTAAAACAATTTATTGAAGTTATACTTTTCATATTTTTAATAAGTACTATGTTCCACAGACGAGGTCCTCTATATGAAATACTTATTGCTTGACCTTTCTAAATGAGTTATAGCTCAGCTTTTCAAGATTAGCTGTAGCTATACCGTTTCATACAAGTTACAAACTGAACGTTCTATCTCTATATATTAATGCCGAACATAATCCTGTTAGTAGTAGTAGTAGTAGTAGTAGTAGTAGTAGTAGTAGTAGTAGTAGTAGTAGTAGTAGTAGTAGTAGTATTAGTAGTAGTAGTAGTAGTAGTAGTAGTAGTAGTAGTAGTAGTAGTAGTAGTAGTAGTAGTAGTAGTAGGAGTAGTAGTAGTAGTAGTAGTAGTAGTAGTAGTAGTAGTAGTAGTAGTAGTAGTAGTAGTAGTAGTAGTAGTAGTAGTAGTAGTAGTAGTAGTAGTAGTAGTTATCTAATGTAGGTAAACTTCAAACTATGTAAAGTTAAAACATATTAAAACATGTATCAAGTTTTACAGTTTGACTTTCAATTGAAAGTTGCATTGCGTCAGGCTCTCCTTTATTTGATCAATAGCATTTATTTACGTTAAAAAAAAATTATTAAATAGTTTTAAAATTTTGTAAGACGACATACCAGTGTGGTCCTGTGGATAGCGCGCAGAGCTTCTGAACAAAAAGCCATGGTTGGTGTCCTACCATTGGTGACCTTCTTTTTATTTTAATTTTATCAGATTATTTTAAAATACAAAATACTTGTGAAGTTTTACAGAGATTATATACAAACATATCTATAACGATATTATGCCCTTTAACAAGCAAAAAGATTTTTAAAAAAGTTAAAAATTCTAAAAATATCAAAACACAGGAAGAAAAAATTTGTTGCGTATGTGTCATGATTGAGATACTTATGTTATTTTAGTTTGTCATTTCAAATTTTTTTGAGTTTGTGCTAGAAAAATAAGTATACAACATGTTTATATATAGAATATAAAATCTATAGAACTATAAAGCTGTTTTGTTTTGCATTTTAAATAACAAAAATTAAAAAAAAGTAAGCGGATGATATGAACTTGCTACGCGGCGACATTAACTTTCTTTACAATAGTAAGGGCGTTAAAAAAGTATGTTTTTAAAAAATCATACTTGAAAATTCTATTTATATACTGATATTAAACCATTTTACTAAATTTATTATTTTTAAAAATAACTAAGAGTTAAAATTGTTTCATATTAATATAATAGGGAATTTTAGAGATTTACAGCTATTTTACCATGCCCCCGTTAAACATCCAAAACGAGCGCACAACGAAGACAGAATTTAGATTACCATTAAAATAGTATTATATAATACTATTTTAATGGTATTTTAACTAAATTCTGTCTTCGTTTCGCACTCGTTTTGAATGTTTAACGGGGGCGTAGTAAAATAGCTGTAAATCTCTAAATTTCCCTATTATATTAATATTAAACAATTTGAACTTTTAAAGTTAAGCCAAAAATATCTAAATGCCAAAAAAATCTAAAAGTAAAAAAACTGAAAATTAAGCCAAACAATAATGGAGTATATACTCAATTATTTTTTGGCTTGACTTTTAGGTTTTTTACTTTTAGATTTTTTTGGCATTTAGATCTTTTTGGCTAAACTTTTATATTAGGGATTGTCCATAAATTATGCAACGCTAAATTTTACTAATGAACGAAACAAAAAAGATTTTTCTTCGCAAAAAAGATATTTTCCTCGCAAAAGATTTTCCCTCGCACTAATGAACAAAACAAAAAAGAATTTTCTCTTGCAGAGTCGAAAGTTAAATAAAAAATCAAAATAGCTCATTATGGTTAATAAAAATCACCACCTAAAAGAACTTATAATCTTTTTTTTTTTTATCAAAAATAAATTTAGGGTTGGGTAATTTATGGATGATCTCTTAGCATTTTATTGTCTATAGTTTTTAATGGTCAAAGATCTTCTTAGTTCTGCCGTTAGTATAGCGTTGCGTACAAACGTCTATAAGTGTAAACGTCTTTAGCATGTGTTGAGTTTCCAGGCAGTATATGGAACAGTCGTGTATAAAAAATCTATAAAAATGAGAATTTGAATTTTCTTTTAACAATTAGAAAACTGTTTTGCTATTTTATTACTGTTTTGCTGTAAATATTAACATAATTATTATAGATACATAGGGGAGAATTATTATAGATACATAGGGGAGAATTATTATAGATACATAGGGGAGAATTATTATAGATACATAGGGGAGAATTATTATAGATACATAGGGGAGAATTATTATAGATACATAGCGGAGAATTATTATAGATGCATAGGGGAGAATTATTATAGATACATAGGGGAGAATTATTATAGATACATTTTTTCGCGCTTTAGCCATTGAGTCGATAAGACGTGTTTTTGTTCGAGCGTAAGTTTCAGGATTTTATATATTTTTGTTTCTTTTCGTATTCTTTTTATTTCCTTTTCCTCATATTCTCTTTTTTCTAACATTATTTCTTTCTCTATTATTGCTTCATCTTATTAGCTTATTTATTATTTTCTACTTTTAAATCATATTATATTATATTGATTATATTCGTGTCTAAAATAACAGTTTTGTCGTACTTCGCGCACCTATATTTATATATACCTATACTTATATACTTATATTTTATTATATATATTTTTATTTATATATTATTATTATAAAAATAGTTGTGACTATGATTTTATTTACGCTTTAGTTCGCTTATATTTTTACAGAGTTTACAGATTTTTTCTTTTTTTTCTTTTTTTTTCTTTTTCTTGTTTTAAAGAGTTTTGTAAACTTTTCATTTTTGCTCGTTGTTTAACCGCCAACGTTTAAGCGTGTAAACGATTTTCTAATCTATTGTTCTATTCAATAAGTTTCGAATAAATTTTTAACCTTTTTCTAAATTTTTTTCCGCATTTTTTTTGCCTTGACAAAATCCAAAATTTATTATCAATTAATAAATATATTTACGGAAAATTTATCACTATATATTTACTTATATTTGTAATCAAATTACTAATATTAGTAAGTTATATACGTATAAATTTATTATATTAAGGTATATTCATATAAATCATATAAAATATTAATTTTATTGATATTTTAATTAAATTTTTAAAATTTGTAATAAATTGTATCAAATATTAAAAAATTTAAAAACTTGCAATTGCTAATTGCATTTCATTGCTAATTATGTCAGCAATCGAAGTAATAGCTACCAACGCTTTTAAAGCGGCAGTAGATCTAAAGGATTTAAATGCTACTCTCATGAAAAGTTACCAGAACGATATTGCTCTTATGATCAAGGCAGCTCTACTTGTTGCACTAGCGGAAGAGAAACGATCTAGTGAATTAAGAGAAAAAGCCCTGAAAGACAAAATTGATTTACTGGTAAAACAAATTAATGAGTTGAAAGAAATAAAATCAACAGCCACACCATCATTTGCATCTTTGCTTAAGGACAAATCGGATGAGAGCAAGCAGCAACGGCAGCAGTTAAGTACTTTTATCGCTGTCCAAAATAAAAATATTCGAAGTCGCGAGTTAAATGTCATTGTAGTCGGTCTTAATAAGTCTAGTACTGTAGACGATAAAAAGCTTGTTGAGGATTTTTTTTGTAGCAACAGGATTGGAGGATGCTACAGCTATCGCACGTGTTAACCACCTCAAATCGAGCAAAAGCAAAACAAAATTGTCAAACTCGAACATTATCCAGGTTTCGTTATCAAATCTTTCATCTCGAGCGGAAATACTCAAAAAATGCGCACACCACAAACAAGAGATATACAAGGGTGTCTACGTACGCGAAGACAGAACGCCAGAGCAACAAACCGAGTTTAACACCACACGCATCCAACTCAAAAAGCTTAACGACAAACTTGCCGCTGCTAACATTCTCGATAATCCGTTTCGGAATGTTATACATCGAAGAACAGGTCGCATCTGTTGCATCGATGTCATCGAATCAACGTCCAATCAGTGCAACGTATTTTCATCCCCAGTCAGAGCTCTGTCAGACTACGCTAACCACACAGCCGTTCCTAACTCAGAAATCTCCACTGCCAACTAGACGTCCTAGACCAATAACTAAAGCAAAAATAAAACCGATACAACCCAACGCTTCTACAGTCTCACCTAGCCATCTAAGTTACTGGGCAAACAACCCATGTTCACTCAACAATGAAAAACGCCAAGAGCTTTTTGCTAGACTATCAGCTCTACATATATTCAGCCGGCCACACGTCATATTTTTTGCGGAAACTTGGTTCACAGATTTATCAGACGTTACCGTACCCGGCTACCAACCACGTCGCAAAGACAGAGACAAGAGGGGAGGTGGAGTTGCAATTTACACAAGAGACGATATCATAGTCAGCGAAGTTAGTTCTACTCAGCTTAACTCAACATCAATTGAGCAAATCTGGCGAAAAATAAAACTTGGTCAAGAATCATTTCTCCTCGGCTGCTTATATCGTCCACACAACGAAAATGATCAAGTTCGTACTCAGTGTATCACATCAATCACTACCGCTCAACAGATACTGCCTAATATAAACTGCTCTGCAATGCTACTGTATGGCGACTTCAATTTCAGCCATACGTCTTATGAGTCTATCGAAGTTAACGGCGGAATTGCAACTGTTGCTCACGTGAGAGGTGAGCGTCAAGGCGACATCAGGTTCCAGAAGTGCCTTGATGAATGTCACTTAACTCAGCTTATCACATTCCCAACCTACCGTTGTAGTCGACACGTCGAGCTTACTAGCACACTCGATCTTATTATAACAAATGAGCCAGACCGTTTAATCTTCATTAAACAAGGCGATTCTCTTGGTGACACTCCAATGGGCCAAGCACACTGCTTCATCGAAGGTCAATTTGCTGTTGCATGCCTCAACAACTCGACTACTTTGCCGCTAAAACCTCGACTCGTTTGGAGTCGAGCAAACTACGCAGCAATATCAGCACATGTTGCAGCTGTTGAATGGGAAACAGTATTCACTGGGCAAAATGCAAACGATGAGTACCAGCTTCTAGCAAACGTGTATAACGAAGCCACTAACCTACACATTCCGTCAACTACCACTCCCTTTACAGAAAAACAGGAGCAATGGGTAACACCAGAACTTATTGAGGCGGTCAAAGCGAAACGCACCTCTTGGGCCAAATACATTAATGCAGGTCGAGATACGCACAAATTTCTCAAAATATCGCATCGCACTGCCTGCAAAAAAGTTAAAAAAATGGTCAAAGCTGGCAGGCAAAAGTACGAAGAGCTACTCGTCAGGGATTCCGAAAGCAACCCTAAACGCTTACATGCATATGTAAGAAGCAAACAGAGCGTCAGTAACAACATTGCATCGCTTGAAACAGTCAATAGCAACATCACAACCGATACCGACGATATATGCGCATCGTTAAATAACTATTTTCAATCAGTCTTTGTTTTAGAGCCCGAAGGTTCAATGCCAGGCTTTGAAAGTCGTACTGAAGCAGTTTGTGTCATCGATCCAGCAAGTTTCTCTATCGATATAGTACAAAAATGCCTAAACAACCTTGATGAAAGAAAATCAACCGGCTACGATGGATTACATCCAAGGGTCCTTAGTAAATGTTCAGCTACCTTTGCCAAGCCTCTTTCGCTTATCTATAAGTGCTCGTTTGCAACTGGTGTAGTTCCTGAATTATGGAAAAAATTGAATGTAACACCTATTTTCAAGAAGGGAAGTAGGCTTAAAGCATCCAACTACCGGCCAGTCTCGCTCACTTCCATACCTTGCAAAATTATGGAAAGTATTTTACAAAAAAGAATAATGGAACACTGCGTTGCTAATGGTCTAATTTCTCCAAATCAGCATGGCTTTGTTCATCGTAAGGGATGTGTATCAAACCTTTTAGAAACTCGGGATATCATGACGGAAGCAACTCACTGCAGACATGCAGTAGACGTCATTTACACAGACTTTGCAAAGGCGTTTGACAAAGTACCACATAAACGCCTTCTTCATAAGCTGAGAGCGTACGGTATTCAAGGCGCTCTTCTTGACTGGATCGCAGCTTGGCTAAGCAATCGATGTCAACGAGTGGTTATAAACAGCATTACTTCTGAATGGAAAGCAGTCACTAGTGGAGTGCCTCAAGGCTCAGTCTTGGGGCCATTGCTACTCGTAATCTTTGTAAACGACCTGCCGGACAGTATTACTCATCATATGAAACTGTTTGCCGACGACAGCAAAATAATAGGGATAATTAAAAAGGAGTCGGACAACATCACTCTCCAAGATGACGTTGACAAAGCAGTGAAATGGTCACATATTTGGCTCTTGCATTTCAACGTTGAGAAATGCAAAGTAATGCATGTTGGGCGCGGATGTAACAAGTCAACGTACAAATACTCAATGTCAAACGTCGACGGCACCCGTCGTCCTCTCAAAGAAACCTAAGTCGAAAGAGACCTTGGTGTGATGGTCTCGAATGACCTTAACGTTAGACCGCAAATAGAGTCAGCCGTATCAGTAGCGAATAGAGTGCTAGGGCGATTCAAAAAAACATTTCGCAGTCGCAGTTTTTATTTATGGCGCACTCTGTATCTCACTTACATTCGCCCCCATCTTGAGTTTGCTGTACAAGCCTGGTCACCGCATTTAAAATCAGACATTGCCATTCTCGAGCAAGTCCAACATCGAGCAACAAAAACAATATCGACTATTAAACACATGACCTATGAAGATCGACTCCAACGGCTCAGTTTAACAACTCTTGAAGAACGCCGCAAAAGAGCAGATCTTATCGAGCAATTCAAAATCACTCGTAAACTCGAGCTTGTTAGTTTTGTTGTCCCGCAAAAAATTTCAAAAAGTAAAGATAAGTATATTCTAAGAGGCCATAACCATAAACTAGAACGTCAGATGGTAAAAAACTGCGAGGAGCGGTATAACTTTTTTTCAAATAGAATTGTCGCCCCATGGAATGCGCTTTCGCAAGAAGCAGTGAAGGCTCAATGCATCAACGCTTTCAAAAACAACATAAGAAAGTAACTTTATAGATACAATTGCTGCTTTGTCTGTAGCTTCTGTATCTCCATGTTCGTCAGCATAGGGGGGCCTGGTGTAGCACCTCTTCATCAAATTATAAATAGATTATTGTATTTGTATTTGATCACTGAATAATAATAATAATAATAACATAGCGAAGAATTGGAACAGCGCCTTAATTGGAACTATTGCATTTATTTTTGAAAAAAAATGACTTATAGCTAATTTTTGCATTTTTTTAGTTTTAAAATGCCTTATTTTCTACGTTTCGACACATTTTGAAAGTTATTCCTCTAAAAAAGCATGTGCACCATTGATTCAAAGTTTTTTTGCGTCGTTATTTTTCGTTGATCTAATTGTGTGTTCCCACTATATTGATTGCGCTGGGTAAACTATACTGGTATAGGTTATACGGTTCTTTGTCTTTGATTTGATGGGATTTAAAATGCCAAACAACAATGTAAACTTATCTTAGCATTTGCTGCAAAGATGATATTGCAGTGGTATAACAAAATAGTTTAAAGTTTCCTTGATTGGAACTATAAAGTTTACCTGACTTAATTAGTAATAAAATCAAACGGGTTGAAGAAATACTTCAAGCGCAATTTAAAAATACTTATTAACAACCATAAACCTTAAAATAGTACTTTATTTAGTGATTTTTAATCAAAAAATTAAGAGAACGTCATAACAGCATAACACTTGAAGCTTTTATACAATTTTTTGTTTGCAGAATTTCAGTTTGTCAGAGTAATATTAATCCCATTATAAGTTTTGATTAAACTATTTTATTTTTAGGGATAACGATAAAAATTATTTTTGATCAATTTTTGTTGATTTTACTGTTATTTTTTTAAATAAACGACCTTTTCTGATTGAGGAATCAAGATAATCGATTTTAGGGAATTAGTTACCTTGATTGGAACAAAATGGTATTTTTGCAAATACAAACTTTTTGCTAATGAGAGTGTAATCAATCAAGTCAAATTATGGTTAAAAGTATAGTAGGGTTGTCTGTTAGTAATAATCAACTTATAAACTTTTTCATTGTTAAGCCATCGTTGGGTAAAAATATTTATCCCTAAGCGTTTCAATTAATGCAACTCTCCCCTATAAGAAAACCACTATACTATAATTACCATAATAAATATTTTGCTTTAAATATTGCGCATAATAACTACACCATAAAAGGCGCGCATGTTAATTTTATTGCTCTTAAAGCAATTTTAAAATGGATTTTTATTTCATAAAATATTGAAATAAACAAATAAAAGGTATAGAAATGATCTGTGTGGAAAAGATAAGAATTGTAATGTAATTGAATTGTAATGGTAGATTTGGTAAAAACCCGTATTTTATGGGTCCGGAAAGCTAGGAAATATATATAAGGAAAAATTATCAAAAAGGTCAGTGTGGAAAAGGTTAAAAAAGACGCCAACCTTTACGGATTAGATCAGCTAATATTAGATATTGTTTTAAATTTCCGTAATAGATCTAGCTTACTTACTCCATTTAATTTGTAAGAAAAAAGTTCTGTTTTAATTTATGCGTTCAATATCATTTATTGCTTAAGTATTCAACATTAATATAACTTAACCGCTCTATTTTAGAAATAAAGTAAACGTTCTATATGGGTATTGCTTAACTTTTCTGCATTTGTTATAATAAATTTTTTTTAATTACAGATCACACGTTTATTAATAGTTTGAACTTTTTTTTGAGTTAACTTCACAATACTATTCAGAAATTAAACTATAGTGTCAAAAGCTTTTAAGTTCCATAGTATTTTATTGTTATACTTTCTTTTTACTTAACCTATCCATAATACTTAAAAAATAACCCATTTATATTTCATTTTATTGAGTTATAGAATTTTAGTGTTAGTTATCTCTAAACCATTCTATACGAGCTATAGAAAACAAGATTTGCTTCATCTTTAGCCTTACTTTAATATACGAGTTATGATATTTTAAAGTTAAAACTTTAACATATCATAACTTGTATGTTTAATGTGCTTGAGTCAGCGTTGAACTTTGGACCTTTTGGTTCTAAGTCAGTGCCAATGCGCAACTGCTGCAGCATGTGTAGTAGTTAATACTTATTCTTATTACGCAGCATTTGTAATAACTTGTTATCATATATACTTTTATGAAATATATGTTATTATATATATGTCATTATATGTTAACTTATACTATACATTAAATTGATTGTTATTCAAATGAGATTAACTTTTTTTTTAAATGCTATTTTTATTTACATAAATTTATGTTTATTTATGCACTATAAGTTAAATTGAAAACATTTTGATTAAAATGCTTTGATAAAAGTCATAAGAATAATTTAAATGCTAAAGAGGGCAAAACTACATAATATATGGACCATAAATGTAATAACGTGGACCAACGTGTCGAAGTTTTAACTCTTTGGTTTCAAGACAAAATTGTTTGTTTTAAAAAAAAATCGTTGAATGTATGAAAAAATAGTGACTATTATTGTCTCTATAACATGGTGGATTTAGTGTAAAGGTGCTGGGCTGTTTTGGTTGGAATGCCGCAGGTGACTCTGTAAAAATGGAGCGAGTAATGACAAAAGTACTTAAAAAATTACTTTACTTGTACACTTAAAAAATCATGCTTTCCCTTAGGAAAGACAGGTTATTGAGAAGCCATTTGTATTTTTCGTAAGAAAGTAACTTTAAGCTTAAATACAAAACAAATTTTTTTTAAAATTGCATAAGTTATTTGACTTAGTTCGAGAACGATCAAATATTGAATAGAATGATTTAGCCACCCCAATCAAAAGATCTCTCTCCCATCGGATTTTTATGAGAAGAATTAAAAGTAATTTCAAAAACAAATGCGCTAATGATCCATAAGATGTGGAAAAAACTGATTAGTTATTGGCATAAAATTGACTTCGACAAATTGGATGAGCCGTTAAGTAGAATGCCAAGAATATGTATGGCGGTTATTGTCGCTAAGGTTGATTAAAAGGCAAGTAAATTATAAACTAATCTAATGGATCTTTATTTAAACTTTTTAGTAAACCTAAAAAACCATTATAAATAACATAAATAACATTATAAAATGTTAAAAAATCTTATCTCAAAAATATTTTAATATATTATCCATTTAAAAAATAATATTCTTTAACTTATTTTAAAAACTGGAAAAGAGATTGACAAATCAAAGTTGGGCTGAACAATTTTATTTTAATGATGAGGTGCTCGATAAGTTATACAAAATTGGTTAAACTTTGTTTGACAAAAGGGTTTGTTAAAACAGCTACTATTTCGCAAACTATATCTATTCTTTGCTTTAAGGGTGCAAATATCTTTAAAAACATTTAATAATGGGTTATTCATACAACAAAGCATCAACCACAAGATATTATAAATGTTAAGTTCATAAACATTTAAAATATTCATATCTTTAAATAAAGGTTTTGTATTTGAAAAACGATTTGAAAAAATGTATTACACGCATTGTATGTTTTTGATGCTGATAAAGACGTCGTAACTTACTTTCACCTGTACTCCACTTACACCTGTTCCCCAGACAATATTATGAATAGTATAGTTGTTTTAAATTATTTTTGTTTCAATAATTGCTTTTGTAGAAAACTCATATTGATATATAATCAATATGAGTTTTCCATAACAGATTTTCATCAAGATAAATACCAAGGAACTTAATACAGGAAGCTTCTTTAATTTCTACTCTATCGATAAGAGATTTAGGCAAATCTTTTAACAAAAAAAATTTTTTTGTTGGGGAACTAAAAGAATCCATTTTGTTTTTTTCAATGTTTAAGGTTAATTTATTGCATTTGAAAGATAGAAACTTATATAAGTTCGTTATTCATATTTAAAAAAAGTCTGTTTATGTCTTTGTCTGATAAAAATAATTTGGTACCCTCAGCAAACATGATGCTCATAAGAACAGAAGTGATTGACTGTGTCAAAAGCTATTGATTTTACATTCTGTACTACCTTAATAAACTCTTTAAATCAAATTTTTACCACGACAAGACTTAAAGGAAAAAGCAAACTTTATATAAGAGTTTTTTCACCCACTATGTCTTGCTTTTTTGATGGTTTAACATCTGAAGCGTCTTTTTCGACATTTTGACGATCAATTTAAAATTCTTACACCTGACAATAAAATGAAGTTTTTAATACCATTTCTCCCTTTCTGCATCAGGTTCGCATCAAAAAGAAAAAGAGAACTACTGAAGGATTAAGATAACGTTGACTACTTAATACTCAGTCACCGACTAGTCAGTGATATTTACGGATAATCTTATCAGAAGTAACTTTGCAAAAGTTTTGTTGAAGTAAGTAAAACTATTAAAATAGCTTACAGACTTGCTTACAATTAGATTATTATCTTGCTTACATATAAATGAAGCAATTAGCTGCTATTTTAATTGCAATTAAAACAGTAGCTAAAAACGGGTGAGTTGTTTTCAACTTTAAAGTTGATATCTTCATCAGTCTTAAATTGTGTTATCATCACTACTTGAAATTAAATCTAAATAAAAACTATTTATTAGATTGCATGCATAATTTAATATATTTTTTAAACGAGATTTAAAATTTATCTAACACTCTGAGATGAAATTAAAACTTTCCAACTTGTTTAAAACGAACCTTTTCCCTCATTTAGAGCGAGAAAATTCAAAAAAAAAATTTCTGTTAGGACAAAAACTAATACTTAAAGTTAAATATATAAAAAAAATAATGAAAGATTTTATTGTTTTGAATCTGGAGAAAGTGATAACAGTGGTCAAACGACATAAAAAGTTTTAATACTCAAATAAATAAATCTACTTTCATGTTAATAAAAGTTTTTTCTGACGATCCTATTGTTAAGGTGGTTTACTACGAAATAATGTTGATATTTTTCATTTTATTTATTTATTTTTATTTATCAGGTAACCAAAAAAGTTCGTGCGGTTTTTCTGTATATAATAAAAACACACAAAACGACAAAAGTAAGTACATTTATTCATCAAAATAGTCACCATTAGCATCTAAAACCTTTTCCCAACGTAAAACAAGCTTATTTATTCCACTTCTAAAAAATTCTCGGTCCTTTGAGTCTATAAAAGCTTTCAACTCCATTTCAACCGCGTCCTGGTCTCGGAACTGCTGTCCTTTTAAATGATTTCCCAGGGAAAGGAAAAAATTGAAATCAGTAGGGGAGAGGTCTGGCGAGTATGGTGGATGAGGCAAACTCTCCCAACCAAGGCTTTGGAGCTTGTCCTGAGTCACGCGAGCGGTGTGCGGTCTCGCGTTGTCGTGGAGAAGCAGAACTCCTCTCCTGTGCACCAGTGCAGGCTGCTTTACAAGCAACAGGTCGTGAACTCGTTGCAGCTGTGCTGAGTAGACCAGTCCAGTAATGGTTTGGCCTGTTGGGAGCAGCTCGTAATGCACCACACCAGCTGTAGTCCACCAAATGCAGAGCAAAACCTTCCGCTCGTGGATATTGGGCTTGGGTGTCTTTGGGATGGGGTCATTGGGGGACAACCAATGGTAGCAACGCTTAGTATTGTTGTACACGATCCATTTTTCGTCGCATGTCAATAAACGATCAAGAAAAGGCTCAACATTGTGGCGTGATAAGAGTGATGTGCAGATCGTAAGCCGTTCCTTCTTGTTGTCGATCGACAATTTGTGTGGAACCCACCGAATCAGCTTCCACGCTTTCCCAATCGCATGCAGATGCAGGCGGATGGTTTCAACACTCACAGCAAACCTCACTGCAAGTTCTTGGCAAGTTTGGCTGGAGTTAGACTCGACAGCGTCCTTCAGTTCATCCTCATCAACCAACAATGGGCGTCCAGAACGCAGCAGGTCTTCGATGGACTCATCTCCCGAAGAGAATCGCTGAAACCACTTCTGTGCTGTGCGTTCACTTACTGTACCTTCTCCAAATGCTGTGCAGATGTTTTTGGCAGCTTGTGTTGCATTCCTTCCAAGTTTGAACTCGTAAAGTAAGCAAGATCGAATAATCGTTGGTTGGGTTGCCATCCTTTCTTTACACAAAACCTTTCCTGTAAGCTCGTTACAAGCCTACACTATATATGCAGCAACTGCGCGTGACACACGCGTTCTATTACGCAACAAAGCTACTTGCCTTGTGCGATGTGGGTGTTGTAAAAAATGCTAAAAACAATTCAATTACCAAAAACCGCACGAACTTTTTGGTTACCTAATACATTTACCTTAAGTGTTATATCCATTAAGTCGCTCTGACGTCAAACGAAAACAATTGCATCGGCAGTCATGATGAATGAGGTAATAACATTGCGAAAAATAAGAGAAAATCCTTAAAGAATTTTTGATAATTAAGAATGTTATTAGAAAATCATTATGAAGTCGTGCTAAAAAAATGATATAATTTTTTTTCCAAAAAAAAAATATGTACTAATATTTACGTCATGCATAATTACGGCATAGTTTTTTTTTTTTTGATTTAAAAATTGATTTGCAATAGGCTGTTGTTCAATTAGACTATGCGAAAAAGAGGTAAGGTTAGCTGTACGAGATATAGAAAGATTGTATCACGTAAAAAAGTGGTTATAAAAGAGTTAAGAAAAATTGTATCACGTGAAAAGTGATTATTAAAGCATTAAAAATAATTGTATCACGTGAAGAAGTGGTTGTAAAGAGTTAAGATATCACGCGAAGAAGTGGATATAAAAAAACCAAGAAGTTGTTAAGAATTGATCATAAAAATACTAAAAACCTGTTGTGCTTAAAATTGTTCAAACAACAACATAATGTAAAATAATGTAAAGATTTATCTTAATTACTTCTTGACTTTTTTTTGACTTTTAAATTTGAATTCTATACAACTTTTTTGCGTAAATTAACGGCCATTTAATGCATATTAATGCAAGATGGTAAATGCCAAGATTGTCAAAATGGAGTAACCATACAAAATGATGATTTTTTTCTTTTTAGTTGAAGATTTCATATTAGTTGAAATTTATTAATTTCAATATAGTTACAGATTATACTTATTACACGTTAAGAATTATTTGTAGAATAATTGTTCAGTATTAGTGAAAAATTAACTATAGTATTATTTCATTCCGTATTAGTTGAATATTACCGCCAGAACTAAATATAACGTAAGAAAACAATATTTTGACAAGATAAAAATACTATTTTTAAATCTAACAAAATATTTTCATGAAGAAAAAATCAAATTTAACTCCTTAATATTCATGAAAATAAAGAAAGAAAAAACCACGTTTACAAGTTTGAAAGAATAAGAACTTGGTTGTCTTTGATGCAGCTTTGATACAAACGATGCCACTGTCTTTTCTCTATTTTATTTCGGGCAAAACGATTCAACCTAGAATTTTTGAAATGTAAAAAAAAAAGAAATATTTAACAAATAAGTGAATACTAAAACAAAAGTTAAAGAAACATAAGTAAAATGATGTGCAAACAAATTTGTTTTTTTAATTTAAAATATTTTTTAACTATGCTCCAGATAAAATGTAATTTAAATTTTTTTTTTTAGTTTTATATTTTCGTACATCACTTTTATTCATATCCATTCACAGGTTTCAAAACTGAAACAAAAAGTTCCTAAAAGTTTATTTTTAAAAAGTACCTAAAAACTCGTACAAAAAGTATCTAAAAGTTTATTGCAACATAAGTTATTATTTTGTAGCATTATTTCAAGAAAATCAAGGAAACATAAGCAAAACCTAAAAATATTAGCATTCAAAGAAGTCCGATGCATTCATCTATGCCCGTTAAACATAATAAAGCCTTAGTGAAATATATTTTAATCATCAAAGCCCTAATAATAATAATAATAAATTATTCTAAATGAAAATGACTTATTTTGACTTTAAATTACTATTTGAGTTTTTGAGTTTTATACTACTGAAATGATATTTTTTCATTTGAAAAAAAACTGACTAAAGTTACAAGCTTTAGGTTTAAGTTATAGGCTTTAAGTTTAGGTGAAAGTCTAAGTTTTTTACAAAGAGCTCAAATATTGTCCCTGGAGGAAGTAAATCTGTTTGAAACTTTTTTTTAAAGAATAAAGACTTTTTTTTTTAACTAAAATAAATCAATTTTTAAAACCTGTTAAACTAAAATTAACATTACTATTAGCACACCTTGTATGTTTTATTCACGTTTTGGGTTTTATTCGAAGTTTCGCACAATAAAATTACCATAGCAGGTATGAGACTATTGCAATCTACTTTATGCAAATCTTAGGATAATACCATCAACACTGAGAGTGTTGAAAATCTGGTAAATTTAGCAACATATAAGATTTTTAAAAGGTAGACTAAAATTGTTTGGTGATGATATTTTTTTTAACATTTATTGAAACTTTAGTTATAACTTATAACATTAGAGTATAGTGTGTATCAAATAGTTGCCAAGAGTGTGCTTTGTAAATAAGTTTTAAAATTGGCTGAGTTTCTCTTTGGTAATCCATTTTGGGCTGCTAAATCTACCTAATTCCGTGACTCGTTTGAATAATGATCAAATTAGATTGCTTTTATCTTCAATGCTCCATCAGTAGATACGCAGAAAATTTTATTAATGAAAACATAAAGCTAAAACAACAGCAACAACAACAACAAAAAGTATTTTTATTGTGTTATGTCCATAGGTTTGTTTTAAGCTTTAATTTTTTGATGTAATTTATACTCTCTAATTTTTATTTAAATTATTTAAACCAATATTACACAAGCCTATACCCCCATCATTTATTTTCTAACATATTGATGTTACTTTTCCACATAGATTAAGTCTCTCTTCTTTCGTTAATATCCTTTTAAACTTTCTTGCATACATTTTTTTTAGATCTACACTCTCCTTTTGTTATCAACTTTTTTAAACTTGTTTGAGTAAAAAGCTCTATTGTTTTAAGTATGCTATTTTATTGTGCCAATTTTACTGTTAAGAATTCCATTTTTAGTGATTTTAGAGAAAACGATATAAACTCTTTGTGTCATATTCTTCAAAGATATTCAAAGCTTATAAATAAATGGGCGTTTTAAATCTGAAAGAATATAATAAGTAGAAAAAAAATGCTTGCATATTAAGTCTTTTCTTTAGTTTAGGAAGAGTATTTTCATTTTTATCTTAAGAAATGTGCAAACTGAGGATGCTTTTTAATAGTTAGTATTTTATAGTAAAAAAAATTGTGAGTCATTTTTAAAAATCAAAAAAAGAAGTTGGACGGTCCGATATAAAATATGACTATTATAAAAATAAACAAAAGCGAAAAATATTTTTAAAAAATTAAGTTTTGATTAAAATTTATCGCTTCGTTTGTTTATTACAATAAAAACTTTTTTTAATGGTTTATAAGTTTTTAATAAAGGAAACACTTAAGAAAACAATAAAAAAACATATTAATATAGAGGTTGTCCACAAATTACGTCACGCAACTATTGACCGTTTCAGATCCCCTTCCTCAAATCTCCTTGTCACAACACCGTAACTCTTTAGTAACAAGTTTCGTTAGTCGCCACAAAACCCCTAACACCGCTCTCCCCTTCTTCCCCCCCCCCCCACCTCCAGGGTGACGTAAATTATTTACGACCCCATATAATTTTACTTTTCTATATATAATATAATAAGCAAATAAAAATTGTCATTGATTTACCCAAAGAAATTAAACAAAATTTAGCATTAAAAAAGTTATAAAAAAACATAAAGAAAAAAAAATATTTAAAAACATTAAAAAACCTGGAAAAAACGATAGTTTATATGTATACATATCGTGTCGTATTATGCCACAGTCATTTAGTTTAACTAACGATTGACTGAGAAGATTTCTTTGTTTGTGCATGCAAAATTTCTTAACTATTTTTAAGAATGGCTTGAACAATAGAATTAAATAAACTAGCTGGAAGAGTTATCAACAAAGTCTTTATAACTAAACCAATTTTTTGGTTTTATCAGAATAATAACTGATATTATAAGTTTACTTAATAAACAATATTAATACATCGGTTTGTGCATTAGTAAATTTTAACAAGAGAGTTTATTCATGAACCTTAAATATCATTAAAGTATTTTTAATTTGCTTTAGTTAATTGAAATATTAATAAGATTTATTATATTTTATAATTAGCATTTTAAATTCCCATACAAATCATAGTAGTGAAACTTTTGTAGTAAACGAATTCTATTGCACTGAAGTCTTTTCTCTCAAAGTCCCCGAGTTTTGGAAAAATAGTTTCTATTTTTAAATTGATGAAACTGGTACGTAATATAAACCACAGAAGTTACAAAACGTCTATTCTTATTTCTGTTAACAATTCTAAAGGTGTGACAAATCTTGTTCTAATTTCTGAGTGTCATCTCTCTAAAAGTAATAGCTAACTATGGATTAACAATCTGGCCATAGGTATTGATCCCAATGTATATAATAATAATAAAGTTAAATGAAAGAAATAAAAAAAAAACAATTAGTAAAAACTTTCAATGATGGTAATCCCTGGTGTATAAGTTCTATGTATAAGTTCAATCATAGTAATCCCTGAATCCCTGATCCCTCTGTTTTTCAAAAAATTAAAATTAAATAAAAACAATAACCAAAAAGCATAAGTTTAATGATAGTAATTTAGAACAAAATTTACAAAAATATATTTAACTATAATTATTTAAATATTTCATCTAGCAAGCTGGTTACCATGTTCCACCAATAGATGGAATTGCAATAAAAAACTAAAGCACTATAGTTATTATTGCTTAAAACGTTTCATTCCACATGAATTTTCATATTTACGCAACACTATAATATTATATACATAATTTAAATTTTCTAAATTTTTTAAAAGAACTTGAAGTGATAAAAAAAAATACAGATTTTTATTTAAATGTAAATAAAACTGCATTAATAATTATTTTTTGCTCTTATTATTTTAAAAATTTACGCAAAGAATTTGGTTTTCCCAACCTGCTTATTCGATAGGTGTATCATGCCTAAAATACTATTTATTTAGTATTCTTGGCAGATAGGGAAAGTCCAACTATATAGTTGGACTTTCCCTATCTGCCAAGTTCGTTGTGAAGACTGTAATTGACCCGTTTTGGTGGACATTGGTTTTGTATTTATGTAATGATCTCAATCTAATTAGTGTTTTTTCAATGCAAACTTTACCCTGAAAGACACAAAAACTGTTTGTGTTAAACTTTGAAATAAATTTTCTTTTAAGGTAGCTTTGAATTTTGCTTTTGATTTTAGAAGAAAATGTCAAGATTCTTATTTACACTAAAGCATACTTTTTAGGAGAAAAAATTTTTTTTAAAGCATATACTTTCATTTATTCTCCAGTATTTATCTGTATATTTTATAGCTATCTTTTTTAGTATCCATTTTTCAAATATGCAAAGACTTTACACTATTTGTTTTGCAGAAAAGTCGATTTATTAAAGAAATCATAACAGGACCGTTTTCGAAAGGTTTAAATCAACACCACATTTTAATATAAATTTCTTTAAATCGCACATATTTTGTATAAGAGAGAACAAAGATTTTTTTTTCAACTTATTTTCTTAGTTATTTGAAAGGAAGATTTTAGGAATTTAATAATGTTTAACATTAATTATTTAATATTGTTTAAATATTCAGTATATCAGATAAGTTCCGCTAGGGAATTATTTATTTGTTTATTCTTTTAAGCATTAAACAAATGCTGTTTCTTCTTGTTTAGACTTCTTCAACAAGACAAAGAGTTTCAAGAGATTTATTTTCTTATTTTGCTTGAAAATTTAACATCCTAGGGATAAAAGGTTGGAATGAATAAATTGACAAATATTTAAAATATCATTAATCACAACTTTTTTAGCCAAAATTGAACCTGAAAAAACTTATTGATAAATGAACATGGAAGTACACTGCAATTTTCACTTATCAATAATCTATAGATTGAGAAATTTTAAGCTTAATAGATCCTACTAAGCATATTGCTTGTGCCATCATCTTTTTTGTTTCATCTTAGTTATTCCAGCTATTCAACATTCTAGATATGTTTTTCTAACATTCCAGATAAGACACTTTCTAAAATTCTGAATAAGTTTATTTTAGAATGGCTTTCAGAACAATCAGAAACATGTAACACAAATCAATTCTGGTAAAATCTTATTTCAATGCATTGTCTTGACAATGTTATAAATGTTTTATGAGAAATCAGCGGTATATCTAAAGAAAAGGTTTCATTTGGCTAAAGAAGTGCTTTCATTAGAAATTTGACTTGTCATTTTATATAGTTTATTAAAATTTTGTTTTTCAAATCCATTATATGTTAAGGAGATATTTTGTTGGAAAAATATTTCCTCAACTTTTTAAAAATTGGTAAGAAATACTTTGTTTCTAAATGATGCATAAAGTTATTGAAACTTTTGATCAAAGTAACTAGATGATTATCCAAGACCATCATTATCTTAGTTTTTGCAATGATTATATTGATGCTATATGTCTTTAATGCTCCATATCTTTGACTAGTTAGAAATTTTTAGCAACAATTTCTTATTATCAGTAAAAGATTGACGAAACTAATGAAAAGATTTTATTTGACTTTGCTGTTTCTTTTCTGATCAATTTATTTTTTGTCTTTGATTATATTCTTTTGAATGATTTATTTTAATATGGTTATGCTTATGTGCTTTAACAAAACATTATCAGACTTTTGGCTTCTCTCAGTATTTGCTAAAAATTCGCTCTCCCCTCCCTTTATTTTATTTCTATAATCTCTCCTGCATAAAGCTCATCATTTTGTCTGAAATAAAAATCAAATTCATGATAATTTACTCAACTATTATACACACACATTTAATACCAAAACATATACATGTATTAATAATATATTGAATTTAATGAACATAACAAAAAATTTGTAGCTTAAATTATTCAAACAACTGAATAAAATAAGCAATAAGGAAATTCAGACAAGCTATTTTTATAAGCTTTTCTTTCACTTGACCAGAACCTTTCACCAAGTAACTTGTCCACAAGTTTGATTTTTATTTGTTACGTCATCAATCTATTCGGGTGTTGCTGTGTATGTAAAACGCTCATCATTTGAGGAGCGCATGAAAGGTTGAGGGTTTAATTCCCCCTCAGAAAATATGTTTTTTTAAATTATAACGTTTTATGTTTAGGAAGTCATTATTTGTACGCGCGTATAAAAAATGTTCTCATTACATTTTCACTCACATTATTTGTACGCTCATAAAATAATATTTACATAAGAACCTTATTTGTATGCAAAAAAAATATCAAAACCCTTTAATTTTTCTCCTTATTGATATAGTGGCAAGCCATGTGAATGTTATAAATATTATATTGAGAGGCGCAGCTAACAAGGTTGCAGGTTCAATTCCTACTCAAGGAGTTTTTTTTTTTTATTTTAATATTTTTTCATTATGATAAAAAACATGTTGTCAAATCAATATTTGATATATATATATATATATGTGTGTGTGTGTTTATGAATATATATATATATATATATATATATGTGTGTGTATATATATATATATATATATATATATATATATATATATATATATATATATATATATATTTATATATGTGTATATATATATATATATATATATATATATATATATATATATTTAAATATATATGAATATATATATATATATATATATATATATATATATATATATATATATATAATTGACCCACTTGAGTGCTTTGATTATATCATCTGTGTTTATTGTCACTCGAGTGGGTCGATTATATATATATATAGATATAATCGACCCACTCGAGTGACAATAAACACAGAAACTCTAATAGACAATATTATAATTACTGATATTTTCAATAAAAATATACAAAAAGGTGTCACTAAAACTAATATATCTGATTATTTTCCTCTATTCCTGAGATCTAATAAGACAAACCCAGAAAGAAACGAAAAAAGTAATAAGAAAAGAAAAAGAGCTGCATGTGAAAAAATTTTTTTCAAAATTTAAAAAAATTCGCAAAAATCTAAAGAAAACCTATTACTCCAAATTATTTATTACATTAAATAAGAAAAGAAATTATTGCAAAAAAAAAAATCATGCTCCGGTTTTCTGTAACAAACAGTTAGAGTTGATCACAAAAATTTATATGAACTAAGATCTATAGCTCGAGAATTTAACAAAATTTTTACTGATCTATATCAGTGAAAATGTTTTTAAACTCTTTAGAACACTAGGGCGAATAATCCCATAAAGTTAATCTTTGTTTACTGATTATCTAGAACCCATGGATAACTGCATTTGTTCGGATGAGTTGTCTTCCGAATTAATGTTTAATGAGTTTGAAAGAGCCTTCAAATCTTTTTAAAAAAATAAAGTAATTGGAGAAGATTAAAATATTGGAAAGGTGGTTAAAGATTGCTTTAAACAACTTAAATAGGTTCTTTTTAAAAATTTTGGAGCTTCTATCTATCATAAAGTATTCCCAGAACAGTTAAAACCTACAAAATTTTTCCTATTTTAAAAGAGGGGGCAAATTTGAAACTAGTAATTGTCGCCCCATCTCTATTCTTACCACATTTTTAAAAATTCTAGAAAAAATATGTTCAACAGAATATACAAATATTTTGATGATAAATATCTACTTTACATCAATCAACTTGGTTTCAAGAAGAATAACTCAACTGAGCATGCAATTCTCAAAACTTGAACGTGAAATCTCAAAATAATTCGAAAAATCACAATATACGATAGGAATTTTTATTGACATATAAAAAGCTTTTGATAAACTCAAATACTATGTAATAAAATATAAAATTTTAAATGGTTCAATATTTATCCATCTAACCGAAAACAATTTGTACCTATTAACAATAATTATCAAACCACTTTTCTCAATATAACCTGTTGAGTCACACAAGGCTTAACTCTTCGACTTCTCCTCATTCTTTTATTAGATAACCTCATTCTTTTATTAGATAATATTTCAAGTTATTAGTAGTTTGAAAGTTAAAAATAAATTTTGGTTTACTTTTTTATTGTTTATATACATGTCTACATTTAATGAAATTTTCCTACTTATTTTATTTATTTTAAAGAACAACGAATATATATAGCAACTCTTCCTTTTATTTCTTGTAGTTTATTACTTGTAAACACTGTTTAATAATAATAGTGCGACATAACAATTGCAATGCACTTAACAATAACTCGCTTTTTAAATGCAACTCATTGTAGAGACTAAAAAGTAGAAAATCAAATATAGCAAAAATATTTGCTAAAAAATTTAATCTTTTTGTAATAAAAAGCTAATAATAAATTTTTTAGTTTAAATCTAATAATTAATAAAACTAAATATTGCTATGTCAGTATTGAAATTAATTTTGCGCAGATTTAAATTTATTTGTCACCTTCGAAATCGAATTACTATTGAAATGATAATAAATTTAGTTGTTTTTTTAAAAAGTTGCTTTCTGTTCTTAGCTCTTGGGTCTTGTTTTTAAATAAATATTCGCTGTTTTCAGCGCTTGTTATAAAAAATATCTAATTTTCATATAAAAAAAATCCACTTTTATTTATTTAAATAAACCTCTTTGTTGTTCATTTAAAGATCTTTATAGATAGCTACAATAATATTGTTTTCCTCTGCTAGAGAGGATATCCTTTAGACACAAATAAAACATATATTTGATATATTTTTATCAGGTTGCTATAAAATCTATAATCCATAAATCTACAAAATATAAAATTCTTATATAATCTATAAAATTAAGTTATTGTGTCTATTGGAATTATAACTAAAACTTATATGCATTAAACAATGTCTTAAAGATCTTTTCCTAAACTTTTTACTGTTTGCATCAGTTGATGTGGTTTTTGATAGTGACATATTTCTAAATTTGTGATGTAGCATATATTCATATATTACTTTTACTTCCTTAAGATAAAGTTTAAACATATGGGTCTAACCACTTATGATAACATTTATAAGAATAAAAAAGAAATGTCATTTACCTTACTCAAGAACTTAATTATCGAACACAAGGATCCATCAACTCCATGGTTTTTATAATAAATAGTTGATCGCCAGTTTGCTTGCATCCACTTTCAAAAGAAATATTAAAATAAAATTTTTTTGTTTTGTTATGTTTGTTTTTTTTGCTTATTGTAGGACATTAACACAATATGCAGTATATTATGTCTTGTTTCTGATCCTAGTCAGTGCTCAGTTTCTCCACATTCACCCTTAGGTGCTTCTGATCACAGTTTGATCTCTTTAAAACTAATATCTCATTCTTCTTCATCACCTGAATACCCCTACTATCGAACCTCTTACAACAACAGTAAAGCTGACTGGGATTCTTTCCGTGATTTTCTTCATGATGGCCCTTGGGTAGAAATCTTTCAACTTCCTGTCGACAAATGTGCTTCTTATATAACTTCGTGGATTCAGGCTGGCATGGAATCTTTTATTCCCTCTCGACGATTCCAGGTCAAGCCTCACTCTCCTCCATGGTTTTCCTCACACTGTGCTGCTGCGATTGCCAATCGAAACCGTTACTTCCATATTTATCAGCAAAACAATTCTCCAGAAAACAGACGTCTTTTCATTACTGCTAGAAACAACTGTAAAAAGGTTTTGTCTAACGCCAAAACCCGCTATTCTCAGGTCATGAAATCTCGTATCTCATCTCAAAAATTAGGCTCTCGTGACTTCTGGAGAATCTTTAATAATATCAATAATAAGGGCAAATCTATAATTCCACCTCTCTTGTATGGTTCAGACTTTGTCACCTCACCTAAAGACAAAGCCGAACTGTTTGCTAAAAACTTTTCATCAATATCATCTCTTGATTCCACTAATTGCGTTCTACCTGATATTGCCAACAAACAGGTTGATTCATTGCTTGACATTCATATCACTTCAGCATCTGTATCTAAAGTGATTTCCTGTCTAGACTCTTCTACAGCTTGTGGCCCAGACAACATACCTGTTATTGTCTTGCAGAAGTGTTCTCCAGAGCTGTCGTCTATACTCTCAAAACTATTCAACAAGTGCTTATCAGAGTCTTGTTTTCCAGCCTGCTGGAAAGCCGCATCTGTTATCCCTATCTTCAAAAATTCTGGGGAGCGATCTGATTCGTCTAACTACCGTCCCATAAGTCTTCTTCCTATCATAAGCAAGGTTTTTGAATCTTTAATTAACAAACACTTAATTTCTCATCTTGAATCTAATAACTTACTTTCTGACCATCAATATGGATTTCGATCTTCTCGTTCTACAGCTGATTTGCTAACAGTAATAACTGACAGGTTTTATCGTGCATTAGATGAAGGTGGAGAGGTTAAGGCCATCGCTCTTGACATTTCAAAAGCGTTTGATAAAGTTTGGCATGCTGGTCTTCTCCATAAGCTTTCTTCTTATGGTGTATCCGGCAACATCTTTAAGATCATTGAATCCTTCCTTTCCAATCGTAGCATAAAAGTTGTCCTCGATGGACAACACTCTTCTTCTTATTCTGTAACTTCAGGGGTTCCTCAAGGTTCTATCCTTGGCCCTATACTCTTTTTAATTTACATTAACGATCTTCCAGATATTCTCACATCTAAGGTGGCATTGTTTGCTGATGATACTACCATTTATTCTTGTCGTGATAAGAAACCAACACCCTCTGATTGCCTGGAGGGGGCATTTGAGCTTGAAAAGGATCTCACTTCTGCTACAGCATGGGGCTCACAGTGGCTGGTGAACTTTAATTCAGATAAAACTCAATTTTTTTCAGCCAATCGTTATCGCAATAATTTAGATCTTCCTATATTTATGAACGGTGATGTACTCGATGAGTCACCTACTCTTCATCTTCTAGGATTAACTCTTACTTCCAATCTTTCTTGGAAACCATATATCAAATCGGTTGCAAAATTAGCATCTGCTAAGGTTGCATCTCTATCGAGCTCGCCACTTTCTTACTCTGGATTCTATTCTCTACCTCTATAAATCTCAAATCCGGCCTTGTATGGAATACTGTTGCCATATCTGGGGCGGATCTTCTAATGATGCCCTTTCTCTTTTAGACAAGGTGCAAAAACGCATTGTAAACATAGTTGGACCTGCTCTTGCAGCCAACCTTCAACCATTATCACATCGTCGTAATGTTGCTTCTCTTTCTCTTTTCTACAAATACTATAATGGGCACTGCTCGAAAGAGCTAGCATCTCTTGTGCCATCTACTAAAATTCATTCTCGTGTTACTCGTCATTCAATTAAGTGTCATCCTTTTTCTGTGACTGTTCCTAAGTGCTCCAAAAACGCTTATTCGTCTAGTTTTTTTCCTCGAACATCAGCTCTTTGGAATTCGCTTCCTTCATCTTGCTTTCCTGATTCATATAATTTGCAATCTTTTAAATCGTCCGTCAATCGTTATCTTGCTCTACAATCTTCATCTTTTCTCCTACAGTAACTTCCAACTTTAATTAGTGGCTGCTTGCAGCCTTGTTGGAAGCGAAGATGTTTAAAAAAAAAAAAAAAAAAAAAAATATTAAAAGATCGACAATATTAAAACCTAAAAATTAAAACAACAGTTTAATGAAATTTGTAAAAATAAAAAAGTAGAGGTAACACAACTATTATTATTTTAAACTGCAAATACTAATTTTTTTGCAAGCTTTATTTTGTTTTATTTTTTTGACAACTGGTATTAAATTATTTACAATGTTCAAACATTGGTCAATAACGGACGCTACTTTGGATTAGTCTTAATGACTATTTGTGGCTATTCCTATGCTAAGCTAACAATATCTTCAATAAAAACATTGTATAAAAAAATATAGGTTGAAAATTCTAAAAAACAAAAAAAATAGCTATAAGGTTTGATTGAGCAACTCTGTGACTTGCAATTTATTTTCTACATTTACATCTATCTACATATACTAAACATCTATACACCTGCATCCATCATCTTTAAATATTTTCCTTGAAATAACATTTTTTTAATTTATAACTGGAGTCGACATAATAGGAGAAAATAAGATTTCAACTAATTAAATTTCCTAATTTAAAATAAAACTATGCACAACATAACTATAAATCAATACAAAATATGATTTTAAAAAAACTGTAAAAATAATGCAGTAAATAAAATACATAAAGTTAATAAGGAGCACAAAGCAATAATTAGGATAGAAATAATTCAAATAAAAAACGTCACATAAATAAACTTCATAAGAAAATATTACAAATAATTGTATGACATTGAACAGAAAAGGTCCTGTAACAAAAATCTCTAACTGAAAAAATGACAAACAAAAATAAAACATACAATTAAAAGGCATATAAAGTCAACATTATATAACTGCTCTATGACACAAAAGCAGTTGATTTTGCAGTTGGTTCCTTATTCATAAACATTAGACAAGTAGAAGTTAATTCAATGGCGATAAAATTTCATGGTATGCTGAATTATCAGTTAGTACCTTTCTGTTGAATGTCGTTCAAATAACATAACAATAAATCTTTACTAAGACTTTAAAATAACTAAAAGATTTAAATGTGAGTTTAAAATGTTTAAAGTATCTATTTTTGAGTTACTTACTTTAACTTTATTTAGGCAAATAAAGGATGATTTGGTACAGCACAAGGACAAAATCTCTTCACCTACAAAAATAAATTTCTTGAGACTTTATTTATAAGCATTTATGATAACATTATTAAATAAAAAAATTTCTAATTACCTTACTCAAGTAGTTTATTATTGAACACACAGATCCATCAACTCCATTATTTTTATAATACGAGTTTCCTCGCCAGTTTGCATGCATCCACTTTTGAAGAAATAAATATAAAAAATTAAATCTTTTAGTGTGTTGACAGGCTGTCAACACAATAAAAGATTTAACTTTCGCTGTCAATGACAGCAATACATTAACACACAGAACTAAAACAACAACTTCAAATAATTTTGTTAAAATATATTTTGTACTAAATAAAAATAACTAGGTAAATCTTGGTTTAAGCACGTTATATAATAGCTCAAAAAATAGCATTTAAACAGGAAGTTTATGCCTCCTTCTTTACCAATGATGCATATATATGGTTAAAATCGGCTTTGAACCAGGGACTTCAAATTCTGAAGTCAGTGCACTAAGCGCTAGACAAAGGCTGCTATTTAAGAACGAAGAAATTCAAAGAGGATTTTAGGATCATATCAACGAGAAACGTTAAACAATACAATAGTAATAAACCAATTACTTCAGTTAATAAACCAATACAAATTTAGTTAAGTTTATCAACGCAATGAAGATACTATCAAATATTGATGGTTAGCAGGGATCCTGATATTGTCAACCAAGTTGGCTAAAAAACGCCAGTTATATAAGGTTGAATGTTTTAATTAAATGAAATTTTGACTTTATAGTGCAACATTAAAAACACCAGTAGAATGAGATTCACAAGATACAATTTAATAAAAAAGTTATCCCTTTATCAAACTATAAGTAGTGGTATATATAGTACACTACATATAATTTTAAAACGTACGGAGTGGCCATATGCAAACATAGCATATAGCCACACCAAACTTTGGATAAAATTTAAACAGTCGGATTAGTAAACTGGTTTAAGATTTAAGACAGTTCTTCTTCTTCTTGGATAGATATTGTTTTTAATATTGTCTGTAAAAATGTATAAGAGAATTTGACTAAAAAATTATGTTAAGTTTTTTTGAATGAATTTCTTGTGGAAAAAATCAAAGTTTATGTCTTACAATTTAACTAGATCCTGTATAATGGTTTGTGTTTGTTATTTCAAGTAGAATTTCAAGTGGTGGTAACCCTAGAAATAAAAGTTGATTTTTGATCAAATTTTCAAAAAAAATATTTCGCCAGCAACATGTAAATGCCCTAAAAAATGCAGCAGAATACTATTTTTGAAACATTTTTATGGCTATACTTTAAAACTATATAGTGACTATAAGCTATACTTTAAAAACTAAAACACTTGTTAAAGTTAAAAGGATAAGCATGAAGTTTGTCTGGTGACATGAATTGCTTATCGAAGGCAAATTTCTTTTTTGTTTTGAAGTCTATTTATTTGAATTTTTTATTTTTTAGATTTAAGTTAGTAAAAATGATTTCAACAAAACAAAATTTAAAAAAATATATAAAAAAAATACCACCAAAGAATCGCCACATGGTTAAAACCAAAGAAAAAAACTTTAACAACAACAAAACTAAAGCAGATTTAGAAACTGAATGTGCAAGCTCCAGGAAACTTAAAACTGCAGGTTTTGTTACTGAATCTAGTAATAATGATGATTGTAAATATTTTATGTTTATGGATATTGAGCAAATGAAAAAGTTAATTTTACCAATTCTGTACTGTCCTAAATGTGATAACAAACAACCGATAGAATTTATTGATAACCTGAAAAGAAGAATGGGATTTGCTCATTTATTAGAATTGAAATGTATGAACTGTGGTTGGATTAATTCCTGTTTCACGAGTAAAGAGTGCCATGATTCTCATCGAAAAACTAAACGTGGTCGCAAATTGTATGAGTCAAATGTTCGAGCAGTCATTAGTTTTCGTGAGATTGGTCGGGGGAAGGCAGCATTGAAAATGTTTACTAACTGTTTTAACATGTATGGTGTTGGTGAATCAGCTTTTGACAACTTAAATGACAACTGTATTTCAACTGCATATGCTAAATTAGCTGAAGTATCAATGAAAAGAGCTGCCAGTGAATTTTCTCAAGCGAGTAATCAGCCAGTCTGCAAACGCGTTACAATAGATGGTTCTTGGCAGAAGAGAGGTCATGCATCATTGAATGGTGTAGTTACAGCTGTTGTTGGTGATAAAGTTTTAGATTATCAGGCTTTCTCAAAACACTGTAAAGATTGTACAATGTGGAGATCCAAGGAAGGTACACCTGAACATGATAGATGGAAAGTAAATCATAATTGTCATATAAACCATACTAAATCCTCTGGTGCCATGGAAGCTGCTGGTGCTATTCAAATTTTTGCACGTTCTATCCAGAAAAACAATATAATTTATTCCCAATAATTAGGAGATGGAGATACGTCTTCTTTTAAAGAAGTTGTTGAATCTAATCCTTACAAGGAGAATGGAATTAACATTGAGAAATTAGAGTGTATTGGCCATGTGCAAAAGCGACTTGGTACTAGAGTTCGAAATTTAGTGAAAAACTTTAAAGGAACAAAAACTCCAATACATGGTAAAGGAAAACTTACTGATGCTATTATTAATTCCATGTAAAACTACTATGGTCTTGCTATTCGGAGAAACTCTGATAATGTATATGCAATGAAGAAAGCTATTGGAGCCATTCTCTACCATTGCACCACACTTAATGATCCTGCAGGTCGCCATGCTATGTGTCCCAGAGATAAAAATTCTTGGTGTAAGTGGCAACTTGATCAACTAAATGGTACTAGGTTTCATAAAGATAAAATTAATTTACCAATATGGATCTATTTAAAGCTGAAACCAATTTTTCAAGATTTATCTGATGATAAATTATTGACCAAATGCCTCCATGGACAAACCCAAAATGCAAACGAAGCATTTAACGCAATAATATGGACTCGCTGTCCTAAAAATGTATTCTTATCCAGAGGAACGTTTGAATTGGCAATTAATTCTGCAGTTCTTCATTTCAATGATGGTGGTGAAGGAGTAAAATCTGTTTTGGAAAGTTTTGGAATTAAAGGACAAATAACTTCCAAGAAACTAATGAAGGCTGATAATAAACGTGTTAAACATATGAAGCACAAATCTTATAATATGGTGTTAAAACAGCGTAAAAAACTAAGAAAAATTAAAAAAGGCATAGTGGATGATGAGGTTTCAAATGAAAAACAAACTTCATATATACCTGGTGGTTTTTAAACATTATCTTTGAAATACTTTATTAAAAGTCTCGTTTCCCAGGTTTAATAATTTTCGAGACATTACACATTTTAAAACATGGTAATTTAAAAATGATATGGATTTATGAACTGAAATTTTCAGAACATTTTCATAAGACATAGATAAATCATATCTCATAGGATTTTGTAATATTAAGAGCAAATTTCAGATTTGTATGAAATTTAGTATTTATTTGAGTGACTAAATGAATAAACTCTGAAACATTTTGCATAACTTTGGAATTATCGAGGCAAATCAAAAAATCCTATGACAAATGAAAATATTATATGTAATAAGCATTTCTGCAAAATGTCAAAGCTGTAGTGTTATTATATAGTGAGATATTATGTTTTCAAATATACCCCATTGTTTGAGGTTTAACTAATTTATTTTTGGATAATCAAGACAAAAAAAATTTTTGAATAATTTTTTTTTTTAATTTTTTGAAATAGAATCAAGTTTTACTACAAAATATCAATAAATAGCTTAAACTCAAAAAATAAATTATTTCTAGGGTTACCACCTTAACTATTGAGTTTTAAGAGTTGACTTAAGTAAGTTAAAGTTATGGATATTGTACTTCTTAAAGTATTTATGATCATTTTGGTATTTAAAAATGAGTAACAAGTTTTGGAACAGGTTTAACTCATGGAAACTCATTGAAAACTTTATTTTTCCGGATTTGATAAGTCATTGCAGTGAGCAACAACCCAAACTGCATCATAATCTTCTTTTCCGTTGATAATTTTTACGTAACTGCGGGTGAAGAAATCAGTCAATTGATGACCTGCTCCTAAAAGATTCTTAAAAAAGTTTGGCTATACCATCTTGCTTCCTAATGTTTGGATTACAGTTCTGAACAGTTTCTTCAATCTGTTGTTTGAGTCCCGTATTTAATTGTACATTTAAAAGAGCTAGAGATATCGAAGCGCTTACTAGTGGCTGGGCAGTAATTTGACCTAAAACCAAAACATACATATTTTATTTTTATGTTAAACTTTGTTCAGCTTGAAAGCTTAAGTTTTTTTTAAAAACCAAAAATTTGAATGTTTGTTCAAAACATTTAAAATATTGGTTTTTAAAGTGATAAGAAACTTGTTAAAAATATACTTCCCGAAACCTTATTCTTGTGTCATTTTTTAAAGATTTTCTTTGAATATATATGTAAAAGTTATTTAAGTATAAATGTTTACTAGGGTTATTTATAAGTAGAGGCCCCCCAGATCTTTAGTAAGCCGAATAAAGCGTGTACACGTAATAAGTGTTAAAGTAGAAATTAGAAACAACTTAAAAAAGGTTCTAATCAACTTTTATTTAGAACTAAGTATTAATTTTAATACATTATTATAAGAAATAAAATATTTTAAAGAAATTAATTTGTAACCATGAGCATCTAATAGATTTTTGAAGTTTTGTTTTGGTGGTACACATAAGCTTGCGCCCAGAACAACAATCAAAACTTGATACTTCTTAAATAAAAATTTTTATTTATATAAAAATTTATAATATTTCTGAATAGTTTTTGTTTTTGACATTTTTTTTTTTATAATTAGCGAGTACTTTGAAATAACTTTGAATTATAGGCGGCTTGGAGGATTTGCTATTTTAAAACACAACCTTCACGTCATTTTGTTTATATCATCCCGAGCCAGTTTGCAATAATGAATTGATAATAAATCAGGCCGGAACCCAACTTGTCTACAATTAAGTGGTTTAGTAAGAGGTAAAAGACGTATTTGTATATACTTTTTAACATATACTTTTGGAAGAAAATTAGGACTGAAAAAGAAAGAGAAACCAGGATGCTGATTTTTTGTCATACTTGCACAAAGCCTGCCAAATAAATTCTTTTTTTTAACAAGCTTATCATGTTTTGCGCATTTAATTTTCTTATCTGCTTTTCCTTTATATTTTGCATTATAATAGACAGCGTCAAAAATTTGCTGATAATCGTACTTCATATAGATTTCATTATTAACAATTCAAAAATTTTCAGAAATATAATTGTCATAAAACTTTTTTCAGCGGGTTCTTGTCTATTTTAAAAAAAATTCAGAACGGTTAAGCACTTTTTGTTATTTGAAAGCTTTGAAAACATGTTTATTTTAAACTTTTACAACATAACTTTAGGAAAATCATTTTTTTTTTGCGCGTTCTCATAATGAAAGGCTTGGATGTATTTACTCTTTCACATTTATTTTGTGTACGCGCTTTAATTACTTTAGGTGATAGTTCTTTATTAGAAATAACTCAAGAAACAAGTTGCTTATTTGCCTCTAAAGATTGAATGTTTTTCCTGAACTTTATTTGTGAGCATTGGTGATGCAAATTTTTTCCTAAAGGCCAGAGGCTCGTGCTGCAACATTCATTTGGCTTGTTTTTGAAAGCGCTAGCTATTTAAGATGTTTTTCTTGCAGCTTTTAATGACAAATTCGGCCGTTTAAGCAATAACACATCGTGCCTCTTGTTTAAGGTCTCATTTGTATTGAATTGAAATTAAAAAAAAGGAGTATAACTTCTTTCCCCTCTTGTTTCCTGCGCAAAATTGTTCTACAAGATTTGCAGAGTCCTTGTGGTACTCGAGAATCACTGAGATTGATCTTTGTCTAATACAGTTGGCATATCCGATATGCTTGGTAAGTAGTAAGCTTTCTTAAAGCAGTATTAAACTTTTTCCAGACAGAAAAAGCACACAAACTTTCGTTTTTTATTGTGAACTTTTGCTTGATTTTGCATTGTGGTAATTCACTAAGTTGAACTTTACTAAATTAAACTACCCCTTTTACAAAATTTAACCTTAATTTTATTGGATAACAATCCATTAACATAATTACAAATATTAACATGTACCAAAAAAACTTAGCAGCCGCATTTAACAAATGCAAACTAGGAGAGAGACAATGATTAGTTGTATACAATTTTATTATTTATTTATTTATTTTTAACTCCCACTTTAACTACTGTAACCTTTTAAATCTAAATTAAGAATCTCATTACCGCTCTATTGTTAGGTACCTTGTTCATTTATCAAAATTATTTTTTGCATAACATTCACAGAATACTTTTCTCAAACTAAAAAATTGGTTGACTAATTTAAATCATACTAAAAAGTTATTCAACTTTTAAGTAGGATTTATCTATGATATTTTTAGTTACATTAATCACAATTTTTAGTATTTTTTTTTACTACTAAAGCTTGAATTGATATCTATTATTGGCTTTAATTTTTATAAATTACAAAAAATTTTTCACTTATAACTTAATTGATGCACAAATTGATATAACAATAGCATGCACAGTAATATAGCCATTGGCGCAGCAGATTATACATACATTGACGGAGAGTTATGGTTTAAGCAAGCACTCTTTAAGTCATAATTAAATTCTTTATCAAATACAAAGTACTTTCCTTAATAAGCTATGTAAATTTCTTTATGCAATTTTTGATTAAATGCTTTATTAAAATAATTAATAAAAATAGAGACTTAGTAGATTATTAACAGCTTTAAGAAAGTTAATGCAGTTTTCATAACATACCTAAATAAATTAAAAAGAATATAGTTTGAAGTTGCAATTAAAATTTTAAAAAGTTTTTTGACAAAGATATGTATAATTTAAAAAAACACACACAGCATGATATTTATTATGACCAAGTCTTACTTTGCGGATTAGAAAAAAAACTAAAAAAACTTTATATTATTAAGTAAACAAAAAGTAATGTAACTGATGAAAAAGTGTTTATTAGATCATTTTTTTAGTTTGATTTCAAAGATCAATATGACCACCTTAGATGAATGATGAATGTATTGTTCTTATATTTTATTTCTTAGTAAGTGTTGCAACGTGTTAATAAAACTCTCTTATCTACCGTCAAAATGACAAAACTTTGGAATCCTTATTAGTACCTAAAACAATATTCACCGTAATATCTGTATTTTAAAGTAGTTTTTGAACTTACATTCATTAGAAGCATAAAAAATTATTATTTATCAAATGTAAAATTTACCTGAACTTTCGATCTGCATGCCGGATATAATGGATCGTCTTGCACATTGCACCTAATTAAATCTCTTAGATATTCTACATAAATTGTAATATTTTTTATTGTTTAAGTTTTAACTGTTGGTAATCCCCAGCGGGCACAAAACGTCCCCTAGAAGTCTTAACGATGTCCTACGAACCTAAGACGTCAATAAGACGTTGTATAGATATCCGACGGACGTTTGTGCCCGCTGGTTTTTTGTATCAAGAGTATTTAAAACCTAAAATCTATAAAGCATTTAAATATTTACAAGCTCTTCGGACCCGTAAAATGGGTCTATCTCATACCGACCATTTCTATACTCTTCCTTATAACAATATTTTTTAGTAAATGGTAGAAAAGTTGTTATATATAAAATATATAACTACTTTTATATATATATATATATATATATATATATATATATATATATATATATATATATATATATATATATATATATATATACATATATATATATATATATATATATATATATATATATATATATATATATATATATATATATATATATATATATATATATATAAATGCTACAAATCGAAACGAGATTATTATTAGTAGTAGTAGCAGTTTTTAATTAAAAGTAAAATTTTAAAACTTGATAAAAATTTTAACATTACATAATTTGAAGTTTACATAGATTAGATATTCGCAATCACATCTGTTGAAATTTTTTAAAAAAAGAGTTGCAACTCTTGCAATTAACTTGCGTGTAATACCCGATGTTAGTTATGTGCAAACTCGCACGATTAATCATCAAGTTGAGCGTTATATTATATGATAATGGTATATCAAATCAAGTATAAGGAACTTGACTACATCTATAAATGGTTTAAAGCTAACTCTTACTGATATAAACCAAAAGCTATTAAACTTTTTAAAAAACTCACTTTAATAGAGTAATTTATTGTCAGTATGAATGGTATAGACTCGATTGTACAATACATTCTATTATTGAAGTTATGAAGATAATGTAGAATGAAATACAGCGGTAGTTGATATAATTATTATTATCACCGGTCTTGAAGATTTGAGTTATCTTTGTTATTTTTAGTTGATTTGAAAAGTACTATTGATTGCTTGATGCTCTGATTGTTTTATAGAGAATGTCATAAATAACAATATAAGAGACTATTTAAATACTAGCTGTCTGGACCGATTAAATAAGGGTCTTTGTAGGTATATTCCACTCCAATTATTTCTCTATTTATACCATACTTCATTACCTTTTAGAACGCGGTAGAAAAATAATTATCTATATGTTTATCTATCTATCTACCTATGTATACATATATATATATATTTATATATATATATATATATATATATATATATATATATATATATATATATATTTATATATATATATATATAATATATATATATATATATATATATATATATGAATGTATATATATATATATATATATATATATATATATATATATATATATATATATATATATATATATATATATATATATATATATATATACCTGCATACATATATATATCGGCCTGTCGCGACTCTATATAAAGCTTGGGGTCAAATTTTCACCAGAGCAAATAGAATCTTGATTGAAATAGAGAATATAAACCTTTCTGGTAGATTTTATTCAATAGCTACATTGAAGTGAGAAATTATTTTGGTCAAAAAAAATTGGCGCACTTCAGGGTATTTATGACAAATCTCTATAATAAGATTTTTTTCATCCACATTATTCACATAGATTACGCCAAAGTTTTGCATTTCTACTCTTGTTTATTAACGTAGAGTACCAAGAACGGTATTGAATACGTTCACCGCAAACTGCTTCTCTTTGTTTTTATAAAAATGAACTTTGTTCTTGGCTTTTTTGTCAAAAGTCCATCTTTTTTGAATTTTTGACCTCTTTTCAACCAAAGTCTGATTAAAAATTATAACATGGTCGACAGGAGGCAATCAAATGTGCTTCATTGATGAGTTTGTGCATTGAAGACCAAGATTATCAATAAAGTCTTTATAAGCTTCATCTTATCATCTAAAGAAATATTTTTTTATTGAAGTGAGACACTGACATGTTTATTACTAAAAGAGATTTGAATCAAAAGATTGCCATAATGATGAAATCAAATGACTGAATTCATTTTTCTAGAGATTTTATTTCATTCAATGTTCATCAATTAAAAAGTTAATCAGTCAGGCCAATACCGCGTAGCTTCTGCAAAGGTATAAGGACATCCATTGGTCGCTTAAGAAATAGTTTCACAATCTAAATGTGAGCACTCTATTTGAGAGGTTTGATGAAGAGACATACCAGTTTTCTCAGCCAAGAATTTTATTGAATAGGGCTTCCACTATAGAGATTGCATAACAAACAAACTAAACCAAATTAGTTTATAACTGTAACGGAAGGTTCAGCGGAATAATCACCGGTAAAGTTAATATTATAAGCGGTGTATGACACATAAAGAGCTTGAAAATTTTTATGAAGTGTAATTTTTTTTACTTTTTTGTATAAGAGTATTATACAATTATCTTAGGGTATTATTATAAGCTCCTTAAGCAAAAATTAAAATATTTTCAAAATGCTAGTTTGAAAATGTATGCAAATAAACAACTTTTAGGGATCACTATTTATATTCGACATAGATAATTGGGCACCCAAAATTTTTTCTCAAAAAAAAAAGAGATTTTAAAAAAGTAGTAAGTGTGCTCATATTACCCAGACCACTTGCTACTGTAAGCACTTTAAATTTGCTCAAAATAAAATATTAAGTACAATAATATCATCCTGACAACTAGAACTAATTTATTAAACTCGTTATTAACAAAACTTATCATCGTAAGATCAAACTTCGCACCACTTTTTGTTCAAACAATAATGCTTTGTTTTACGCAAGAACAACAACAACAAAAATCGCTATTTTTTCCAATTTATTGGGTTGAGGAATAATTCATGAGCGTTTTTTTCAAATTTATTTTAAACAAAAAAACTACAACGATTTAATCAATAATATACTCTCCGTTGTTGTTTACGACTTCCTCCCATCGTTCAATAAGTTTTTCGATGCCTCGCCGATAGAAATCTCCCGGTCTTGACTCAAAGAATTCGTCCAACCAAGCCCTCAATTCCACGTCATTATTGAACGATTCGAGTTCTTGAATCGCGGCTTTGGTCATATTGGCGATGTGAGGACGGGCGTTGTCGTGTTGCAGAAGAACGCCATTTTGCCTATTTGGTCTTTTTTGCTGAATCGCTTCGTTGAGTCGGTGCAGTTGTTGAACGTAGAGCTCCGCATTGACTGTTTGGTTGCGCTCAAGCAGTTCGTAATGAATTATGCCTTTCCAATCCCACCATACACACAACATGATCTTTCGAGGATGAAGGTCTTTTTTTGCTCGCGGAGTCGCTTGTTTTTTGGGGCTGAGCCATTCTTTTCGCTGCTTCATATTAACGTAAAGGCACCATTTTTCATCGCCAGTGACAATGCGGTAAAGAAAACGCTGTTTGTGACCATGTGTTGAGCGATGTCGAGCGAGCAAACCGGCGGCGATTGTGGAACGTTGATTTTTGTTGTTTTCGCTCAAAGTGTGTTGCACCCAAGCGCCGAGTTTCTGAACCTTGCCCATTGAGTGAAGGTGGTTCACCACAGTTTTTTTATCACAATCCATCTGCTCCGCCAATTCTCTGGTCGTTTGACGTGGATTTTCGTGAAGAAGTTGATTCAATCGCTCTTCGTCGAACTCAATTGGTCGACCGGTGTGATCCGTCCTCGAGGTCAAAATTCCCATTTTTGAAGCGCGAAAACCAACGGCGGGCGGTACTTTCAGGCATTGCTCCTTCTCCATACACAGCACAAATCTCACGAGCAGCTTTGGCGGCCTTAACACCTCGATTATATGCAAAAGGCAAATGGTGTCGAAAATGCTCAGTTTTGTCCACTTGACATTCCATTTTATTGATCTGAAAATACACAAAAATAAAAAAAACTAACAAATCAAAACGCACTATCTTGTAGAGCAAAACATTCTCTTTCAAACAACATAAAACATTTTGCCAATGCATTTTATTTCTGCGTGCATTTTTAAATTTTAAAAAAAACGCTCATGAATTATTCCTCAACCCAATATCAACTCGAACCTTCAAACGATAAAATTACAAATTTTTTGAAACTTAATTACAAAAAGATATTGTAAAAATATTAAAAAAACTGAAAGTGTTGTAAAAATGTTTAAAAAAACTTTACTATCTTTCGTTTTTATTCATAAATAAATTAAAACCACTGCAATTTTACACTTGGTAATTTCAATGAGAAACTCTGGGTAATTTAAGCATGTCATTACACAAAATTGACATCTTTAAATAAAGACAAAATGAATAAAGAAAACTAAATGTTTCTCTGCATTGTTTTTCAAACAAAAACAACACAGATTTCTAGCGATTTTTAGCACGCACCTAAAGTAGGTCGTAAAAATTGATTGAAGTACGGACCTAGAAAGTTTTTCATACTTACGTACAAACGGAAGACAATTCAAAAACAACAAAAACCTACTTTTAGTGTATTCTAAAAAGTTTTTACCAACTGTTTGTTATTATTATGTAATTTTAAAAAGTAAATGGTCAAATCAGCATTACAATTTTATTAGATTAGGTTTTTAGGATAAAGCTTTTAGTATTGATTATTGAAAAGATGATTTTATTGTTACTCTCATACGCTCATATATATATATATATATATATATATATATATATATATATATATATATATATATATATATATATATATATATATATATATATATATATATATGTAAGTTTAATTTTGCTGTGAGCATATATTCAGCAAGAGTGCTCGATGAATGATATCAGAGCTTTATAATTGATTTTTGACGAGATTAAAAAATAACTACATGATTTTTACTAGTAAAAGTTTCATGCGTTTGGCAATCATCAGGTAAAAAATACATTGTTTTTCATTAAAAAATACTCTCAATTAACATCGTGGCGTTCAAAAACAGTTATAAAATTATAACTATTTGCGAGCGTAGTTTGGTTTTTTAATCTTTGGGCTCGCGGTTGTCAAGCAAGAACTTGTTTTCGTGACGGCACTTAGAAATAATTTCTGCTTTTTTATTTAATAATTTTTGCTTTCCTTTGTATGATATTATGCAAAGTTTTTCATGAAGGCAAAGCAAGCATTTTTTTGTTACGTTGCTGTAGGCGGGGACTTGTTTAATTATTGGCCAAGTTAATTTTGTCGTTATTTTTAAGTTTTCTTTTATCTGCCATATATACTTTGAAAGGGTGGTTGAATTTTTCATCTTTTTATTTGTGAATGAGTGTTTGTGGTTAGCCCATCTTTTCTTCCATTCACCTTCTGCTAGGCCAATATATACTTTTTCTAGGGTGTTAGGGGGGGGATACTAAACATTTATAAATAACATTAGAGGCTCTACATTTTCCTATTATAGAGCAGTTTTCTTTCTTTATACAATTGCAGGGTGGGTATTCAGAAATTATTTCTAAGTGGCGTCACGAATATATATATATATATATATATATATATATATATATATATATATATATATATATATATATATATATATATATATATATATATATATATATTAACGAAGAAAAAACAACTTTTTTAATGGTACTTTAAGTTTCATGCCCATACAGCAATCATCAGCCATTGAATACAAAATTAAAAACAAAAAAAACCCGCTAAAAACTGATAAATACTATGTAGTGGTATCTTTAGGGCGCTAAGACATACTTGATGGCAACCAAAGAAAAAGCAAAATATCAGCTAATCACCGCTTTCAATAAAAGATAAGAGAAATTCAGTCTTGTGCCTGCATTTTGAAATCAAACCATTTGATTTATTTAACAAGTTATAACCTTTATATGTTAAAATAAGGAATTTTTCGTATTAGCAAAGATTGCAAATTTTTGACAAAACGTTATAAGGATTGCAACGCTTTACAATTTTCCACTTAATTAAGGGTGTAAACATTTTTTCTTTTTTGTCCAAAATTTCTTTAGATATATTCTTTATAAACACCTCCTTAAGAACGTTGTTATTTACATCAACATATAAAAAGGCTGACCAAAATCTGAAAGATGGAATAAATATTGAAAGTACCCAGTAAACATGCTTTAGTTGGTCCAATTAACGGGCCAGTATTGGCTATAGTTGGCTAACTGTTGGCATTCCGTGGCAACAACCATTAACCGACTGTTATTGAATCACAAAATTACCGCGTGTTATTGAATCGTAAAAGTTTCCCGTTAGTTTTATAATTACATTTTATGTAAATGTTTAGTCGCGTTAGTTCTAATATGAAGCAATTTATAAATTTTTTACTTTCAAACGCTTTTTACCTTTTAATTAAACTTTTAAACTCAAACTTTCCTTCACCTTCTAATATAACCGTTTTGCTGATAAGTACAAATATTTTACTTTTATTCATTAGTTACACCTTCAGATATAAATTTTGACATTTATTAGAGTTTTTAATTTAACTTTATGATGATTTTATTATGTTTTAGATATTTTAGCTCTATTTTAACTATTAATAAGAGTTAAAATACAACTAAAATGTATATGTGCGTATAAAGTAGTATTTTTACGAGTGCATTTCTGTGTGTGTATATATATATATATATATATATATATATATATATATATATATATATATATATATATATATATATGATTTCAGTGTAGACATCGTGTATAAGAGTGTATGTTATATTAATAAGAAAACATCAAAAAATACGAATTCTCTTAATACAAATAATAATTTATTTTGAGAAATTTTCACTGGGTTAAGGATACCAGCATCATCAGCTCGTAAAATATTACAAAATTTTTTAACGTTAAAACCAGTTTAATAAAAATTTTTTTAACTGACGTCAGCAGTTGAATGGCTTCTTTTTTCGTTACGCAAGAATATAAAAAATGGAGTCCAAAATTTCACCCGATCCTAAGTAAATTGTTTCGATCTCATCGAAATAAAATTTCTCCGTGTTTTACGATCTCATCAACCATGTATGCGCAACATCGCCACACATGTGGCGTTATTTTCTTGATCTCATCGAACTGCGTATAGCTTTTTCCGTTCTCTATGGCAACAAAAATGGTTAGTTTTAATTCTTCTGTTAGATTTAGATTTCCACAAAGTTTAATAGAATTGGAATCTGTAAAGGAATTAAGTAGAAGGAAAAAACAATCTATGTTAAGATCATAGATTGTTTTTTCCTTCTTTTCTTAGATCTTAACTCTGATTAAAGCTTTATAAAGCTTGATTAAGATTAAATCAAAAATGACCAAATTATAATCCTTTCTTAAAACTTTTAATTGTTTAAATGAATCTCAATTTAGTATTTGATTAAAACCTATATATATATATATATATATATATATATATATATATATATATATATATATATATATATATATATATATATATATATATATATATATATATATACATAGCTATCTTATGTATATACATATCTAGCTACATATCATACATAGCTATCTTATGTATGCCACAAATCTAAATTATATATATATATATATATATATATATATATGTATATATATATATATATATATATATATATATATATATATATATATATATATATATATATATATATATATATATATATATATATATACATACAGTCAGTCACAGAAGTTTTCGCACACCTTACAATTTAGAGAAAACGCTTAATAAAAACCAATTTAAATGCAAAAAAATAGATTTATAACAAAGTAACAAGAAAATATCGTACAAGAAATAAAAAATAATTAACTAAAGAAAAATATTTATTTGTAAAACTGAAAAATTTTAGTTTTTGAATTTATAATATGTCACAAAAGTTTTCGTACACTAATAAAACTAATACCTAATAATATGCAATTCCTTAGAAGTTGGTTAAAACTTGTTCAAATTTGTTTGTTCATAGATTTTTATTAAGATAATAATAATTTTATCAACAAAAATTTAGTTATAAACATGAGTTTAATTACGAAACATCACATGTCTAATGACATGCTTGAATTAATAATAAAATTCCATAAAGAGAAAAATCTCTTCGTCAAATGGCCATAATTCTTGGTAAAACACATTCCACTGTTAAAGTATTGTTAAAAAATTTGAAATGACTGGTTTTGTTAATAAGTTACGAAGAAGTGGCCAACCAAAAATTTTAAATTCACGAGACAGAAGGAGTCTAATTAAAAAAGTCAATTCAAATGCACATATTAGTGCACCAAAATTAGCAGTAAATGTTGAACTTGAAATTGGAAAGATAGTTCATCCAGAAAATATTAGACGAATATTTAGAAAATCCGGATTAAATGACAGAGTACCTTGAAAGGAATCGTTTATAAGTGTATAAAATAGACGAAAAAGATTGGAGTTCACCAAAAAGTATGAAAAGGAAGATGAACAATTTTGGAACAAAGTTTTATTTACTGACAAGAGTAAATTTAATATTTTCAGAACTGATAGCCATGGAAAAATATGGAGAAAGAAGAATACAGAACTAGAAGAAAAAAATTTAATTCCGACAGTGAAACATGGAGGTGGAAGTGTGATGGTTTGGGGATCGATGGTTGCAGCTGGAGTAGGCAGTTTGATATTTATTCAGCCAAAAATGGATCGATGGGTATATTTGGACATTATAAAAATAATTTGAAATCAGATGCTGCTAAATTAAAGTTAGGAAATAATTGGATATTTCAACAGGATCGAGATCCAAAACACACTGCTTATTTTGTAAAATTATGGTTGCTCGACAATGTTCCAAAACAACTGCATTCTCCTCCCCAATCACCAGACTTTAACCCACTAGAGAATGTGGGATTATTTAGACAGACAAGTCAGGAAACATAGAATAACAAATGTTAATTTGCTAAAAAATATCTTACTAGAAGAATGTTATAAAATTTGTCTCCTTATACTGAAAAATTAGTGTCATCGATGAACAGAAAATTAAAAGCTTGTCTAAATGCCAAAGGATGCTGAACAAAATACTAGAGATTTTTTAATTTTTTATATTCTTGTTTTTTTTACAAGTTTGGTTTAGTGTACAAAAACTTTTGTGACATATTACAAATTCAAAAATTAAACTTTTTCAATTTTACAAATAAATATTACTTCGATATTAAATTATTTTTTTGCATTTAAAATGGTTTTTATTAAGTGTTTTCTCTTAATTGTAAGGTGTACGAAAACTTTTGTGACTGACTGTATATATATATACACACACACACACACACACACACACACACACACACACACACACACACACACACACACACACACACACACACACACACACACACACAATCAGAGAGCTAGTACACATTTTTTTAATTTTGTATTAGAAACTTGTTTATAAGAAACTAGTACTAGAAGCCCCAAAACCTTAAGAAACTATTAGTGCTAAGTTACTTTTCAACAGGAAACTTATTTTATTTAGAGTTCAAGGAATATTTTCTTATTTGTGTTCTGTTTAGGGACAAACCTAAGGATTATATTATAATGAATGATATTAATGGAATTCAAATAATTTTAGTTGACAACTGTAAAACATCTTTCTGGTTAACATGTTTTCAAATTGCATTTTATTTACTTTTTTTCTCTTTTTATACTTAAGAAACTCTTAAGAAACTTTTAGCACTACAGCTGTAAAAAAGTACTTTTAAAATAAGAAACTTTCTAGTACAAGATCATTTGCTTGGTTTATTCTAAAAAAACATGTATCCTAATATCAGTATAAACATTATAGATTATACAGCAATAGGCTGTATAATCATATTGTTTATACTGATAAAAAATAGTTACACTCCTTCTGATGTCTTTTTATTATGATTCTGTATTTCTTTTATGTAAAATTTTCTCTAGAACTGCATTGCTCAACACAAAAATAATAAGCGCAAGAATGATGAAGAAGATATTCAAACAATTGTTAATCGAAAGAAAGTTTCTTTGAATACACAAATTGTCCGGGGTTATGATATTTGGAGGCAAAACCAGTTACTTATGCTTAAAGGTATTCTTATTTGTTTAACTTTGCCTTGGGTATTACAATTTATTAGTAGCCTTAGCCAGTTCATTGTTTGGAAAATGATTGTGCCAAACTTCTGGATTCTAATTGGGTTAGTTCCAGAAAAGCCATCTAACCATAAAAGAGTTAGCCATTTTGACGTTTTGATGCCATTATGTATGTTGAGGTGAAACACCTAAAGTTTCAGAACTTTTAAAACCACTGTAATTTTAAATTGCTTAATTGATGATGTATGTTGGTTAAAAGATAATAAATATTCAATATAATATATATTTATATCATAAAGTAAAAATATAAATGATAATAACATTCTATTTATTGTTATGATCATATCAGTCAAAAATGCTTCTCTATGAATAGCAAGATATATTTAACTTTGCAATAGATGCTGAGCTTGAAAAAAAAAAGATATGTTTTAAGCAGCTTGGTCATAACTGGTCAAAGTTAAGTGTTGCTGAAAAAAGTATTTGGAATGAAAAAGCTTTACTTCAGCGAAATAACTTAGTCCCTCTTTCAAATGAAGAGAAGCAATTTAAATCAAAAAAGCTATTGAATCAGCTTACAAAAGTGGTAAGTTTTCTTCCTAAGTTTTCTCTAACTCTATGATTTTCCTTAGTTTATTATTATAATAAAGTTTTACTTAGGTTGAAGAGTTAGCGAATCTCGGAAATGAAGTTGTTGCTGTTACTTGCCTAGCTCAGGGTGGACCTCCCATTGTTACAGCCTCTGAAAAGGGATGTCAATTTTTACTGAAATCTGAAGAACTTGATTTTCAATTTAAATTTTCAGAATTTGTTAAAGGTATTTGAAATGTTTAGTACAGTAGTTTTACAAAAATATTTGTTGAAGTATCCATAGGATTAATAAAATTTCAAACTCTGCATACTGGGAGAACTCAAAATGGTAATTCTTATTTTTAAACAACAGCAGTTCTACCAATTACTGCAGGACAGCATTCTAATATACTATTTGCCGCATTAATTTCAATGAGATTTTTAATTTTTGAATTAATTTTATATTTTCCTCACATTTACTTTATTTATCTCATTTACATCATAAAATGTGATAAATGAATCAAAAATATAGAGCTAAATACAAATTTCCACTTTTGTGTTGCAAATTTCCACTTTTGTGTTGCAAATTTCCACTTTTGTGTTGACTGATATATAATACTTATAAGCTATAGTTAAAGAGGGTTTTCCATAGGAAATGTCTACTATGTTTACTATATAGAAAATCATGTAGCCACCCCTAAACTTGGTATTAATTCCCAACTTATTTATGATTATATTATTTAATGTTGTTTTATTATAGCTCCAGTTTTAAATATGAAAAAGAATAAGGTGTCAAATGCCACAAAAAATAATTTATGCATCGAAGTGACAAACATCTTAAATAAGAAATATGGTATGAATTAACGGAGAAAATTTAATTGTTTTGTTGTGTCATTTACGAAGAGTTTAGTGGATTTTCCACTTATATTTTTTATGATAGCTATTTTTTTCATGAGCTTTTTTATAAAATTACTTATAATTTTCTGTAAATCATAAAATATGGTTATAAAAGGTAGTGTAAAATCAATGTTTTTAGTTTGAAAATATCTTTTTAATTAATTTTTTCAGAAATTGCTAGACTTGCTTTACCAATTGAACTACAGAGTAAGTTTAGTAAAGGACATATACCTTATAAGAAATATGTTCCTTCCGTTATAAAAGCAATTGGCTTGCCAGATGGACATGTTTTGAAATATCCATCATCAATGGGTTCAACTTTATTAACCTCTATAGTTAAAAACCAAGATAATATTGATGTTATTTTTGATTTACAAGGTAAATTTTATTTGAAATAATATTGCTGAACTAATAATGATATATTTTAATATTTTTTACAGCTATAATTTGAAATGTAAAGTGTATTTTAAATGTAACAAGCTAAATTTTGTATTAAGCATTGATTATTAAATTCCATCAAGTAATAAGTTTTGATTGTCTGGATATTTTACCATCAACTTTATCTGCAAGTTCTCTTTTGAATGAATTCATTTCCTCTAACTTATAAATTTCTCTGTAAGCTTTCTTATTCACAGTTTTTCCCCAAATAAGTTTTATTGCAACTTTTGTTTTAGAACAATTCTGATAAATTAAATGTGGGTAAATGAGAAATATTTTTATGCCAAAGTTTTGTTTACTATGCATGGCTTGAACATTGGGACTATAGATTTTTGACATTTATGTATTTAATAAAATGGTATGCATTTTAATAGAAGCAGGTGCAATCAGCAACACACAATTAAGTTGTTCAGTTTTACCAAACACTGTATTGTCTTCTACTGAAATAGGTAAACTTATTTTTACTTTTGTATTTATGTATGGTTGTATGAAGTTGCTCACGTCTGTTGTTGCATTTATCATAGTTGTTCAATTCAGAATTCTCAATCCAATATCCTTTTTGATGTAAATATTTAGATGAACTTTTACCAGTCATTAAATCTGTCTCTGAATCAAATACGACAGCATCAACTACTCCAAATAATCAATCCACATTTGAATTAGCATCGTTTTCAAATGGAGCAGGTTTATTCTTTTATAAACTGTTTTAGTAAATGGTTTCGTGACTATTTGTTAGCAGCATAGTTTTATGATTTTCACTTTTGTGTCACTTATCTAATTCAGGCCAAACTACCATTAAATCAAGTGAGTCATCTAGAATTGAGCATGACTATATTCGCTTGAATGAACTTTCTTCCAGTGAAATAGGTAATCAAAACTTCTTGATCTTTTAAAAGTTTTATCTTAAAGAAATTTCTTTGTGTTTCTATATATTTATCCTTCATTTTGAAATTATTTTTATTAATTCAATTTGTTTATTTTCAGGAAATCTATTAAAGCGAGTCAAAACAATTCAACTGAATAAGATAAATTCTAGTTGTATTGATTCAAAATTGGTAGAAACAGCAGATATTTGATAAAAATATTGTAAAAATTGATTTTGTGTATTTTGTGTGTATCTTGTATTATGCATATATCACCTATTATGCATGGATTGTGTATTATACAAGGATTATATTATAGTTAAGAATAAAATTCTCGTTTTGGCTTTTAAGTTTTTGAGTCATGTTTGTTGACCAGAGAGGGAGGTTTTAATATTTAGCATTTTTTTCTACTTGGAGTTTTTTAATCGAAATTTCAGTATTTGCTATTTGTATTGATAATACTTAATATTATGATAATTATTAATATATTATAGTTTGCATATTTTCTAAAATGTAAAGGAATGCGAAATGAAATACAAAAGTATAATAAATTTACTTTCATATAATGAAATTAAATAATATAATTATTAAAAATGTAATCGAATATAATGTTAGTGAGATATTTTTGGGGTGATTTATTGTGTTTTTTGATGTTTCAGCCACCGGTGGTCAACGTGACAATGAAATAAATTTTTAAAAGGTTTAAAGAATTGAAATAATTTTTAAAAATATTAGACAAAGAAATTATTTAAATGTTAAAGTTCAAAACATTCAATATATTTTTTAAGTGCAATTTAAGATTAAATTAATATTTTAGCAAGAACCAGATATGTACATGCTGCATGAACTATTGAGTGCTGTGAGCACACTCAACTCAGGGGATCTTTCTAGGATTATTTAATACATGAATTAAAAACGATTTAGACAAAAAGCTGGTAAGATATACGCTTTTAATTGATGGCTCACCTGTAAACATTATTAGAAGAGCGTTTACAAATGAGAACTCAATAACCAAGAGTAGCAATCTGTAAAACAGTTGGCGCATTAATAAACTCTTCCTCAACAGATTTTTATTTTTATTCGCTAAAAGCGTTCAAAACAGGTTCACTCCGTACCACATTGGTTATGATTTATAATAATCCATTTTCCGTTCACGAAAAACGGTAAAATTTGTTAACATATTATCAATAAATTTTAGTAATCTAAATCATTAAATATACTTATAAAAATACATGTATATTCTCATCTACTCTCATTAATTACATTGACATTAACAACTCTTCTTTAAATTTACGCATAACACGGCTGTTTCAAACCGAGCTTAACGGCTTCTTGTTATTTTTTGAAAATATTGACTTAAGGTGGCACACAACTGAAAAAAAGCAAGTTTTTTGAAAAAAATCAATTTTTAGATTTTTGGGTATTTTGATTCTATAACCATTCCTTGAACATATAAAAAAAAAATTAGTCTCAAAAATGATATAAAAGTTGATTTAATATCATTTTAGTAGATGACACTTGAAAATAAATTCCCTAACAACGCCTTAGCAACCATCAGTCATAGGAGTTTTTCTGAATTCAAAACAGTAAAACACCATCACAAACTTGGTTTTAATTTGTTATACGCAGACTCTTGTTAGTTTTCAGTTTTAAAAGTCATAATTCAAAATTTTATTTACGAACAAGAGTGTTTTTAATCTGTTAATGTTAGTCTCTTATACTGTAACTTTTCTCTCATTTTATACCAAATAATTTAAAAATTGATTTCAATTTAGTTGGAATAAAGTTGTTTTTAAATGAATAAACAAGGAAATAAAACTAAACAAAATTTATCAAGAAGGATAAAACGAAAATGGAATGGTGTTGTTGGAAATAAAAAATCATCTTCTTCTTACATCTTATCATCGACGATGACATCGTCCACAACTCAAGCAGCAAGTAGCTGTTCTAGTGAAAGGAAAATCAAACCCAACTACTCGAATACATTTGATTCTGGAAAAGATAACTATTTTGTTTTTATTAATTTTTCAATTCTTAAAGAACTTATAGCTAAAACTGCATGCAACAACTGCTTTCAGCCATTACTTTTAACAGATGTTGATTCCAGTAGAAAAGGATTTGCACATTTGTTTCAATTAAAATGTGAACACTGTGATTATGTTAAAAGATTTAATTCATCAAACAAATCAATAAATGCTAAATTTGATGCAGTAACAGCTAACTCACTATATGATGTTAATATTCGTGCAATAATAGCTTTTCGAGAAGTAGGCTGTGGTTATGGAGCTATAAAAACATTTTCATCTTGCATGAACTTAAAATGTATATCTGAAAATGGATTTCAAAAATTAAACAAAACTATTATGGTAGCTTATAAAAGTGCTTCAGAGAAAAGTATGTTATTAGCGACTAAGGACTCTAAAAAAGTTGACATTGCTCAGGATATACCATGTGTAAGAGTTTCAATTGATGGTACATGGCAGAAACGCGGTCACAATTCATTGCACGGTGTAGTTACTGCGATTTCTGGGGATAAATGCATTGATATTGAAGTTTTGTCTAAGTACTGCATGGGCTGTAAAATGTGGAACAGTAAAAAAGGAACTCCAGAATATCAGTGTTGGATAATTGATCATCAATGTGAAATAAATCACAAATCTTCGTCTGGAAGTATGGAGTCTGCAGGAGCAGTAACAATTTTTAATCGCTCGGTTAAAAAAAATAATCTAATTTATAAAGAGTTTCTAGGTGATGGAGACACTTCTTCATTCAAAGATGTCAAAAACTCAAACCCTTACCAGGATTTTGACATCACTCCAATAAAACTTGAATGTGTAGGTCATGTGCAAAAAAGATTGGGTACACGACTTAGAAATTTAGTCAAAGCACACAAAGGCACTAAAACACCTTTATCAGGTAGAGGTAACCTAACAGAAAAATGTATAAATTCTATGCAAAACTTTTATGGCATGGCCATTCGTCAAAATGTCAACAACTTGTATGCTATGAAAAAGGCAGTTTATGCTATTTTATTTCATTTTACCAACTTTGAAAACCAGCAAATGCAACATCAGTTTTGCCCAAGAGGATTGGCAAGTTGGTGCAAATATTGGGCTCTAAATAATACAAATTACAAATCAAAATCATGTATATCTATCTGGATTAAGAATCTTATTTTACCAATCATCAAGGATCTTCAGGCTGATGATCTTCTAATTAAATGTTTGCATGGAACGACGCAAAATGCCAATGAAGCATTAAATTCTATTATATGGTCTCGCGTACCAAAGCACACATTTGTTAGTAAGTCTACAATTGAAATGGGAACATACTCAGCAGTGCTGCATTATAATGATGGTGCTAATGGTGTATTAGAAGTTTTAAAATACTTTGGCTTGAGTGGAATTGTTACATTAGCTTCGTCAAGTAAAGTTGACAAAACCAGAATTCGACATATGAAGTCAAAGTCAACGGATAAAAGTAAAATGCAGAGAAAAAAAATAAGAGCAGTTAAAAAAGGTTTCATAGACGATCAGCAAATAAAAGAAACAACTGATAGTTACATCTCTGGTGGATTTTGATAATTTTTATGTTGTTATATATTTTTTTCTTATTTTTGCTTTTTTCTCAATATGTATTTTTTTAAACTTTGAAACACATTTTCTCATTAACAAAACAGAATTACATAATACAATTTTCAGGATTTGTTTATCATAATATAATACTTCATTTAACCCTCAGAATTTTCATAAAAAGTTATAGAAAGTGAAATATTGATGTTTATAGTGCTGAATTTATTGATATTTCATATATATATTAGGTGATTTTGTTAGAAATGCAATATTTCATGAAATAATTTAAATTATAAAAATTCCCACGGTCAAACAGGGTGAAATATGATTAGGAAGCTATGTTCAAAATTTTAGTTTCAGTAGTTGAGGCAAAATTAAGTTATTAGGTTTTGAAGATTTACTAAAAACACATGTTTTACAACCCATTTTTGGCCATTATGGATAATAAAATTAATTAAAAAAAAAAATTATCTGTTTTTTATTTTATTTTAATATAAAATAATTGTCATTAAAAAAAAAAAAATCAAAATTTTGATTATTTACAAAAAAACTTGTTTTCAGTTGTGTGCCACCTTAAGGGGTGTTACAAAAACTTCTATAACTTTTAAAATATTAAAGATAATTTTGTTTTGTAAAAAGAATAAAAACACCAATAAAATGTTTCATCTTACGACATTTAATGCATTAGTAAAAAAACTTCTTTAAGTTTAAAAAAAACGCGACAAATGATGAAGTTGGCTGAGTTCAAGTAATTTGATGTTACTTTTTATCAAAAAAAAATCAGAAAAATTTATTTTGATAGTTATTCTCAAATATACCCAATGTTTGACCATTATAAAAACAAAAAAACTTTAATTAATTGTTTAAGGATAGCTAAAACAGACTTTATTTAGGTCTGAAAGCAAGCCGCACTTTTCGCAAAGTTATGAAAAATGTAGTTAAAAGGGGGATTAGCTGTTAAAAGAGTACATTTTTAAACCTAGGAGTTCTTGTTTTAGAAACTTATTTTCTTAAGCCAATAAACTCATTGCATTGCAAAATAAAGCCAGATTTCGATTTTGGAATATTTAGTCAAAACATTTAAAGCTTAAGCATTTATTTTTTTCTGTGCATACAGTTCTAATAAAATAATTCACTCACCAAGTCTAATAAAATAATTCATGACCAAATTTGAGTTTAAGTTTTTGAATTAACCTCGCTTTTGGTAGTAGAATTATTTTATAGCACTTGAATCTATAGTCTCTTCTCTCAGTAAATAAAGTGTTTGATTATACAAATAGCTAATTGAAATACCAGTTGCTCTGATCACAAGTTAATATATAAAAGCTAGATTTTTACATACATTTGATGCAAGACTAGTATTCCATTCTTTAACCTGAGCGAAGGTATTGCATAGGTATAAATAACTTCTGAAGATAGGAACAGAATGGGCACCTACCTAATATATAAAATCAATATATTAAAAAATAATATTTTAAACTAACATTACACAAATATCAGAACAGAATAAAATTATCTTATATATAAATTAAAGATCTCATATAATTTATTTTACTTGTAAATAGTTTTTTTTGTTGTTGTTGTTTTTAAATATTTTAACTAAATTTGATGACCACAAACAAGACAAAGATCTTGTCTATAAAATGAAAAGTTGGAACTGCTCCTCCTGTTTTAGCCTAATACTCATAGTCTCTAATTGAGAACTTAATGAGTTACAATGTGTGTTGAGAGCCCTATTTTTAGAATTTAAATCTGTAATTTCAGCTTCCAACTTAAATACTTGCATTTTAAATTTTTCTATTTGCTCCATATTTGTTTTATTTTCAGAAGTTAATTGATCAATTTGATTCAGTAGCTCCTGACTGTTATTTAAAGTGAAAAAGTCATCTGCATCTGTTGGCTTTTTTTTTTTGGGTGGAGCTTGCGATAGTTGCATTTTAAAAAATTCTTCGTTTTTTATAGCTTTAAAATTTTTTTTATATATATATTTTTTTGGCGTGTTAACTTTAGGCACATTTTATCAAACTCGTCATTACTAGGCATATCAAAATCAATTGGCAAAAGAAAACTCATAAAACTAAATAAATCACCTCTTATTTTAAAGACTGTCATTAAAATGGAAATGACATTGTTACTGATCTTATCTGTCCTAATTAATCGCTTAACAAAAGGAAAGTTACACCTATCTTCCCAACCATTTTTCCATCCAATATGTTGTTTTAGAATTTCCCTCTCAGTTGAATACATTGTTATCAAAATAATATTGACTTATTAATAAATATAATAAAAACAAATAAAATAATATTAATTAACAAATATATGCACTAGATAAAAGTGGATTTAACAACTTATCTGATATTAGTTTGATAATCGAAAGAGAAAAATTCCGCGTAACTTTGTTTACTTTTATACTTCAAAAATTGACTCGCCGAAACAGTTGTTTGGAGAATATTCGTTAATAAATAGTTTGGGACGTAACGCATAAAGGTTACGTCATCGCAAAAAAACGAGAGGCAGGGGGCTAAATGTCCAACAGTTACATCATAAAATAATAAACAGCATTTTACCTCAACTTCCACCAATCATCCAAAATTAAAGCATAAGATTCAAGATCACTTGCTAAAAATATTACAAATATTTACAAATATGACCGTAAAGCTACAAATAACTCAACAAACAGCCTAAATAAACACAATATTAATCCAGATTAGTAATTTATTATTAAACTGAAACCTTTTTCTATTTTCTGAATTCTATACTCTTCCATATCAATTTCTGCTTCTATCCAAGATTGAATAATATCTCTGTTTGAAACTAGTTAGTAATTAAAGTAACTGGTAATATTTTTAAATAAATATATAATTTAAAAAAAGTCATCACAAATTTTATAGAATATTAAATTACTTTGATAAAATTAATTTAATACAAACTTATAGAATTAGACAAACCATTAACAGATTTTAAAGTTTGTTCAAGTTCAATATTAGTGGTATCTCTAAGTTTCAAAGCTTTATCATATCGAGCACAAAGTCTTCTACCTATAAAATTCCACAGATTGATTTCACAGAATATGGTTATTACTATTATTATTATAATTATTTTGTAGTAGTATTAGTAGCAGCAGCAGCAGCAGCAGCAGCAGCAGCAGGAGTAGTAGTAGTAGTAGTAGTAGTAGTAGTAGTAGTAGTAGTAGTAGTAGTAGTAGTAGTAGTAGTAGTAGTAGTAGTAGTAGTAGTAATAGTAGTAGTAGTAGTAGTAGACATGGGTATATCTGAAACTTACCTAATGCATTAATAGAGTATTGGGCATAATGAAGCAAACCAAGTGAAATTGTGTCTGCTCTATGACTGGGTGTTTGCTCTTTGGTAATTTTTGAAAACCGTCTGAGGGTAGACCACAGACGCTCCATAACCTCTCCGTCTGAAATACCAATCCCAACAGTTGATTTAGGAGAATATTGCAACTAAAAAAAAACTAATTAATATTATTATACTGGCAAATTTGTAGATACATTTACCAATTTTAATTTAACCAGTAATCCTTCCATTAATCAAAGTAATCATTTCAATAATCAAAGCAGTGATGCTGTCATTAATGAAGAAGTATTTTTTTATTCTGTTTTATTTAAAAAAGAGAATACCTGACATGCTGATTTATGACCATACACATGAAATGATGGAATGCAGAATGAAAGGTTCTTATCAAGAATAGTACTTCTTCTTTTCTAAAATGAAAGAAATATACAAGAGAGTTACATTTGGTTTTAAGCCAACAAAGAGCAATCTACATTAGCTTCAACCTTTTTTTAAACAAACGAATTTTAACAAAATGATGAGATTTACCTTTAGATGTTTGACAAGAACACATGCAATATCATACATGACTACAACTTTTACTTTTTCATTAACTTCCTCGATAATTTGATTTATCAAGTAGACTGCATTTGCCAAACTATAAAAAAATGTCTCTAATGAAATATTAAAAAGCCTTTCATATTTTAGGTTTGAGCTTCAAATATAGTATTCGATAATTATTTATTTTAATCAGTAACTATTTGATTACAATCTTGGGTGAAAAAACGATATTTATAATCTCATTAATATTGAAATACATTTAAAACTCTTTGTAATTCTATTATTAAAATACAGAAAACTATTTTGAAGAAAACCTTTCCCCAAACTTAAGATTGAAAAACTTTCGAGGTACTTCGTGTCTGCAAGCACAACCAAAAACTCCTGTTTCATCAAGTTTTGCGTTAGCTTTTTTAGATCTCAGTGAATTTATTGCTTTAAAATCGTTACATGCCTAAAAAATGTTGTTAAAGATTCAAGTTTTCACATTCTTTGATAAACAATAATGATGAATATGCAAGTTAAATCAGCTATTAGAGAAAAAAAATACCTTTAACTCTTGCGATGATAGCTTAGAGTTATAACTAACAACAAATTCATCTACAATTGATTGATCCATCAGATAAAGATTTTTAAGAACTGGTTCATAATGACTTTTCCCTGATGAAAACTTTCTTACCAGTCCAAACAGTGCATCGAATGATAGCACTAATGTACCAGACTCCTAAAAAATTTAATTTATACAAATATATAAAATGTAAATGCGGTAGTGGTGTAGTGGTAAAGCGCTCGCTTCATAAGCGAGAGGTTCTGAGTTCGATCCCCACCACGTCCCTGGTAGTACCCGCTCAACTTGTTTCTCCGCGCAGCAGCTTTGTTCGTCAAGGTTCGTGTTTCGGAGTTATAGAGTTGTGAGAGGGTTATAACCACTATTAAGTAACCTCCTCATCTATAGTGGCCTTCTCGGCCTTGAGGAGGTGAATAACAAAACAAAAACAAAAAAACAAAAAAAATTTGAAAATTATTCAAAATATTTAAATTAATATATTTTTTTAACAAGAAACAACAAACATTTACTTAAAAAAATAATAAATGCCAAAGTTTCTTAAAAAAAAATGAGATTATAAACAGTATACAATCAATGTATTTTACATACTTTAAGACATGCTGGACATACAGATAACTCAGCAAAGTTCTGAAATCTTGACTTGAAGGTTTGAAAGTCATTTTTGAACAAAAGATAACTTAAAAAACACTCACCAGTTAACAGTTTATATACTGTGTCAACCTAATAATAAACAATAATTAATTTTACATATATTTCATTTGGATATTTTTCTAATTTTTTAACTACCTGGTAAATTTTTATACTTTATAAAAGAATATAGATAAAAAAAAAATATGTAAAAAAAAGTTTCAAAGATTTATAAGAAGATTTATGTATATTCATACAATAACCTTAATATAATCATCTCCTTTTGATTTTGTAAACAAAGCTTTGCAGAATGACTTAACAGCAACATTCCCATCTAAAAATAATGCTTCCATCAAATCCATTAACTCATAGCTGAATGCTGCAGTTGGATGGACGGGAGAACTAGGCCAAAAATTATTTTCCAACAAAATATCTACAACACTTGGAGAACACAAACATTCACCTACATATGACTCATGTTGCCTACCTAAGTTATAAAAAAAAACAAAAGGAAAAGGCCATTATTCAAATTTGTTTCAAAAAGAAAATTATGATAACTTAAATTAATTAACAAAATAATTTAAGTTATAATCATATTTTTGGAACCTATTATCATAAACTAGTATTAATTAACATTAATACCTGAAGCATCAAAGACTATCACTTCTTTATTTAAAGTATTTACACATTGACAACTAGATGACTTGATGATTTGTCGCTCACCTTTATAAGTCTTATAGTACCCAGCCTTAAATTTGTAAATAGTGATATGTTTAATTACATAAAAAAACTAGATTATTGCATTTCTTTAATCAAAGAAAAATAGCATATTAAAAAAATAACAGAGTATTGCAGTGTAAGTAACAACTATTCTAAACTTTATACTGTTACTTTAAAAAATAACCTATATATACAAAAATTATGCAAACCTTTGAACACCAAATACGAGCTTTATGAAAGAGAGAAAGTTTTTGATGCATATTCTCCCAACAATTGTGGCAATACCAAATATAAAGACAATCTGGACATTGAATTAATTCATCTAGAGGTTTAATTTTATTGCATATACAACAAGGTATATTCAGCAAAGAATCAGAATTAGAATCTTTATTTATATGATTGCTATATCTTGATGTTAAGAGTGATATAGATGAATTATATAACTTAAAAGTTAGAGCTTGTTTTTTCAATACATTCCAATTTTCAGCTTGTTTTTTTGCAATATCATAGTAAGGAACTTGCTTTCTCTTTTTCAACAACTGTTCAATGTCAATGCTATCTTGGTTATCTTTACAAGTAAGTGCTACCCCATTGCTTTTGTCATCATTTGCTGTAACATTACAAGAAATCTTCATTATGTTTACTTTAAACATTAATACATTAATGTAATAATGAAAAACAATTCCTTGACAAATTACTCAAAATTCTTGAAAAAAACTTCCATAGAAAACATTTCAGAGTATTTAAAAAAAAATAGAGAGAAAACGTTTTGTGAATAATTTCTTGTTTTCCAAAAAAATAATTAAAATTATATGATTTGGCCATTACCACAAGACTTCACAAGATTTAGTTTTAAAGCAGATTTATAAAGATTCATTTTTAATGACCGTATTTTTACTAAACTTTTTGTATGGTTCTAAAGAAAAGAAATACCGTTAACTTCACCAACTTGACTTTGAAAACTGTTTGAATCATACCACTTTCTTGTAATTTTCATTTTATTTTTACCAACAACATTTATTGTTATTTTCCTTCTAGCTCGAAAGCTTCGCGACCCTCTTGAAGACATAGTAATGAAACTGGCAAGAAATATCTATATATATATATATATATATATATATATATATATATATATATATATATATATATATATATAAGAAATATATATATATATATATATATATATATATATATATATATATATATATATATATATATATATATAAGAAATATATATATATATATATATATATATATATATATATATATATATATATATATATATATATATATATATATATATATAAGAAATATATATATATATATATATATATATATATATATATATATATATATATATATATATATATATATATATATATATATATATATATATATATATATATATATATATATATATATATATATATAAGAAATATATATATATATATATATATATAAAGAAATATATATATATATATATATATATATATATATATATATATATATATATATATATATATATATATATACATATATATATATATATATATATATATATATAATTTAGATTTGTGGCATACATAAGATAGCTATGTATGATATGTAGCTAGATATGTATATACATAAGATAGCTATGTATATATATATATATATATATATATATATATATATATATATATATATATATATATATATATATATATATATATATATATATATATATATATATATATATATATATATATATAGGTTTTAATCAAATACTAAATTGAGATTCATTTAAACAATTAAAAGTTTTAAGAAAGGATTATAATTTGGTCATTTTTGATTTAATCTTAATCAAGCTTTATAAAGCTTTAATCAGAGTTAAGATCTAAGAAAAGAAGGAAAAAACAATCTATGATCTTAACATAGATTGTTTTTTCCTTCTACTTAATTCCTTTACAGATTCCAATTCTATTAAACTTTGTGGAAATCTAAATCTAACAGAAGAATTAAAACTAACCATTTTTGTTGCCATAGAGAACGGAAAAAGCTATACGCAGTTCGATGAGATCAAGAAAATAACGCCACATGTGTGGCGATGTTGCGCATACATGGTTGATGAGATCGTAAAACACGGAGAAATTTTATTTCGATGAGATCGAAACAATTTACTTAGGATCGGGTGAAAATTTAGTTTTAACAAATTGCCCATTATCTAGATTTATTCCGCCATTCGATGGGAAACATTGGTGCCTCTGTATTTCGAGTACTTCTCGTACTTTACGGTCGAATTTTTTTGTTTCAACTTTAAGAGTTTTAATTTTCTCCCAATTTATTTTTTCAGAGCAAAACTTGCTATGTGTTGCAATTGCTGACTGATGATGTTTGCCATCATTTAAACTTTTTTTGTGGTGTTGAATTCTTGTTTTAATTGGTAATTTTTTTTCTCCTACATATTTTTTCGAGCAATTGCATTCAACTAAATATGTACCAAGCTGGCTATTTAGGGGCAATCTAGATTTGTTTTTACATGTTAATATTATTCTTAAATTAGGATTTGATTTAAAAACTACTCTATAGCCAACTTTTCTAAATCTTTTCCTTAACTTTGGTGATAGTGAAGGTATCCACGGTAATGATACTGTTGGGAAAGCATTGTTTTCGGATTGAATTCTATTGTTCTTTACGTAGCGTTTTTTCCTAATTTGATTTGCAATACTTTTTACTTGGCTTTCGATGTACCCATTTTCATTAAAAACTTGAATAAGAAAGTTTATCTCATTTTTTAAATGTGTAACACTGCATATGGAGTATGCCCTGTGAACATAACCTTTGAAGATTGCGCATAAAATTTTGGGGTCGTGATTCGAGTGCGGTTTTATTTGAATATTTGTAATGGCTTCTTTTCTGTAGACTTTAAACTCATACTTACCTTTGCTGTTATTTATTATTGTTATATCTAGGAAATTCAGAGTTTTGTTATGGTTTTCTGTCTCATTTGTGTATTGTATTGCAGGGTGTTGTTTATTTAAAATTGTTATGAATTTCTCTGCTTCTTGGATGTTTGAAAATCTAGCATGGCTATCATCGACGTATCTTAGATAGGATTTTAAGTCGAGAGGAGGATTTAATGTCTTTGCAATTTTGAAGGCATTTTCTTCGTGATATTGCAGAAAAGATTCTACCAATACAACCATGAATGAAAGACCAATAGGACCGGAATCCTCCAATTCATGGATCTCGTTGAGCGCCATTTTGGTAAGGGCGGAAAATTGGGCAATTTTACTTTCAATATTTTAAGTTAGTTTATTGTAAAGGTGGCAGTTTTTAATTATTAAGATTATTTATCTCCTCCCACTTCATCACTCGCAAGTTTCTTTCCTCAATGTCTAGCACGATTCATAACTTAAATTAAAAAATCTCAATTATGTGATAATTAAATTTTGTAAAAATTCCGTAAAAAAAGATATTTTATGCGATATAAAATTATTTAAAATTCAAAATTGGCGCCTCCAAAAATCCATCAGGGGCATACTACAAAAAACAAATAAGACAAAGAGAAGAAAGTGAAAAGAAACTAGAAAAATTTAAAAAAAAAATGGTTTGTGAAAGCCGCTGAGTTTTGTTAGTGCATCCCAAAATGAAAATTTAGCTGAAAAAGAAGATTTAACTGAAATAAATCTATGTCAAATGCAGGCTTTTATGAATTTATCCAATCAAGATATTAACAAAATTCAGTCTTCCTTGCCGTTATCAAATCAATATCTAAACGAAACCAATTTTTTCGGAATTTCATCTGATGTAAACAAAGCACTTGTTGAAGATTTTTTTGTAAGAAAAACACCTTTCAACCATCAAATCCCGAAGAAGAAGGAAAAAAAGATATTCCACACACAAATTTTGAGCTAAAGGATCCTGCCACATGGTCACAAATAACTGATCGAGTAAGGTGCTTTTTAATTGAAAATGGACCTGAGCAGGAAACCAGAGAAACCTTTCTATCAACCTCTATTTCGGATACAAAAATAAGACATTTCAGTTCAAAGTGGTACAAAAAGATGCTTGCCAATGGCGAACTGGTGAAAAGGCAATGGTTGCTATATAACATTTTAAATAATGCAACATTCTGTTTTTGTTGCGTACTTTTTTTCTCAACAAAAGCTAATAAGTTGTCTGATATTTCTGAAGGATTTAGTGACTGGAAAAAGTGTAATCCCAAAATTCCTGAACATGAGAATATACCTGAGCATAGAAAATGCTATGCAATTTGGAAGAAAATGGAAAAAAAAATTTAAAAAGGCCAAACTTTAGACAATGACCTTCAGAGAAGAATGAACCGAGAAACAAACAAATGGAGGTATATTTTAAAAATTCTTGTTGATGCCATATTATTTTGTTCAAATAATAATTTAGCTCTAAGAGGCAGTAATGATTTAATAGGGGAACAAAAAAGTGGAATCTTTTCAAGTACCCTAGGGTTGATTAGTCATTACAATCCTCTATTGGCATACCATATTACAACAATAAAAGTCAAAAAAGCTGCACATTTTCAACAAATTCAAAATAAAATAATTACACTTGTGGGAGAAAAAGTTAAAGGAGAAATCCTTTCACGGATTATAAATGCAAAATATTTTTTCTTGCTTTTTGACTTTTTGTACACCTGATATTTCTCATAAAGAACAGTTGAGTGGAGTGATAAGATATGTTGTTATAAAAAATGGAATGTGTTCAATAGAAGAAAGTTTCGTGGATTTTATAGAGAGCCATCAAAAGACTGAAAATGGAATTGCAGATAAAATCCTAGGAAAAATGAAAATTGATGGATTAAATATTGCAGATTGCAGAGGCCAGGGCTATGACAATAGAGCAAATATGGCTGGAAAATACAAAGAAGTTCAAGCACAATTGATCAATATCAATGAACTAGCATCATTTGTACCATGTGCAGCCCATACTCTTAATTTAGTTAGCGTTTATGCTGCTGTAGTCTCACCTCTTAAGGGGACATTCTTTAGATCTATTAAAAAAATATTCACATTTTTCTCCAATTCTACATCAAGATTCGATAATCTGATAAAAGAACTCCCAATTTCATTAAAGGGTCACTGTGAAAAAAGGTGTTCATCAAAAAAAGAAGCAGTTGCTTCCCTAAACAATCAAGTTGTGGAAGTTTATTGTGTTTTACAAGACATGAATACGAAAACAACTTTAAACCATGAAACTTTTGCTGGCGCAAAAGACCTATTCAAATTGTTCAATCTTAAATTTTTTCGATTGCTGAACCTGTGGACTAAAATTCTTACATTAATTGACAGAGAAAATCATGAGATGCAAGCCAAAAAAATTTCAACTGACAAAAAAATGAATGGGCTTGTCTCGGCTATCCCCTATCTCAGAGAAAGAAGAGTAAAAGACATCATAGAATCAGCCAAACAAACAGCAAAAACAATTGACATTGATACAGACTTCCTAATTCAATGAAAGAGAAAAATCAAGCGAATGATGTTTGATGAAGCTGATGATGATAGCATTTTAATCAAACCAGAACAAGACTTTGTCATTCAATGCAACTGTGTGTTTAACAGAATTATCACACAAATACAATAGCGATTTGAGGCAATGTCCAAAGTATCATCCGACGTTCTATTTCTCACTAAAAAATAAATCTCCCTTAACTCTGTTGAAGAACTTAAATAAAAAGCATTTAGCCTAGCCCAGAAGTACAAAAATAATTTGCATTCTTTAGAACTGCAAGCTGAGGTTGAGAGTTTCAAGTTTCAGGCAAAAGCTATGATTAAAAAATTTGGAATGTGTCAATCCAATTGAAATATTGCAATTCATACACTCTTACTCTTTAACAGATGCATATCCAAACATTGAAGTTTCACTCAGGATTTTTCTTACTCTTCCAGTGACAGTTTCAACATGTGAAAGAAGTTTTAGTAAACTTAAATTAATTAAAAATTACTTGCAATCAACCATGAGACAAGAACGCTTATCCAGTTTGGCTATTAATTCAATTGAGAATGAAATAGCAAAGAAGGTAAACTATGACCAAATTATAGATAATTTTGCATGCATAAAGGCACGAAAAGTCAATTTCACTTGATCTATATTAAATTTATTTGCTATTGTTAATAAATTTTTAAGTGTTAAAGAATTTTTTTATTGGGGCCATTTTCAATTTTTTTGTAACTATCTCTCAAATGTTCAAACCACAGCCTTAAACGTGATTAGAAGTTACTAAATTAGTTTTTTGGAGAAGGGATGTCGCTTTTTAAGGAAAGGTTATTTTTATGAGGTGGGTGGCGGGGCCATTTTTAGTGGGTAGGCACCAAATGTTCTCAGGATCATGGCGCCATTTTAACCTGCTATGGCACTGAATCAGTTATTTGCTAATCAACTTTGAGTTTCACCTTCTCCTTTGGGTTTAAAATATATCAATGCAGATTTTAATGACATCACAGATTTTTTAGTATGAAAGGAAAAACCCCTCAAATGTTGCCCGTCATTTATCAAAACAATGCTTTGAGCGTACAAATATCCAAAGAATATCAGCAATAATCTTTCAAAACTTTCCATGAAAAAATTATATGCGCCTAAACTTTGAGAACAAAAATAGATATTTGTAAAGTTCTACTTGGAACACTAGTAACAATTTAATAGAAAGATTTGTGAAAGTTTGAAAAGTAGTTAATGTGAAACCTCCAGTTGTTGTTTCACACAAATGAGACATATTTATGAAACAAAATCGATTGCCGTTCGACCAAAAATTAGTGATTTTGAATAACGTTGCTGGCTCTTTTAATCGATACAATCGTTTAAAATTTCCTAATACAGGCTTATTCTACACACTCATCATTTTGCAAAGTAGACTTTGAGTCATTGAGGAAAACAAATTGTGTTTTTTTGTTTATATACGTAGTTAACCATTTAAGTAGCATATCTTTTATCCCACAATATTAACTTTTTTTAACAAAATACAGTGATCTTCTCTATCATAAGCTATTTTTTAATCAACAAGTACACCACATGCAAAGTATTTATCTTCAAAAGCTTTGCTAACTATTTCACCCATTTTAATTAGAGCATAAGTTGTGGAGTGATTAGCACAAAATCCATATAAGTTTATATAAAAGCATTTACATTTTTCCTTGTTAACAAATATCCATTGCTTTTCAATGAAATAACTTACATTAGAAAGCAGGGAGATAGTTGCCCAGCAAGCACACGTTGGCCTGACGTCGGGCCAACTTATAGAAAAATTGCGTTCGCTGAACGTAGAAAATACAATGTTTAAAGCATTCACTAAGGTTTTCTGCGCTTTGCTTACTCAATTGTTGCATTTTTTCAAAAATTAACATAATTATGTCCAATTATCTTTGGTTTAATTATTTGTTATTTTTTTATTATTTTTACTTCTATACCTTATAAATATTCTTCAGTTATTATTTTTATATATTTTTACTCTTAATAAATAATCTTTGTTTATTATTTTTATATATTATATATTTGTACACTTGATAAATAATCTTTATTTATTTAGTGTAATTAAATAATTTTATAACGTTGTTTTTTTTTACGTGTACGTTTTTGTGTTCTTTTACTTATTTTTTCTTATTACATTTTTTTATTACGTTTAAGCATAACAAGTATAAAAAACGGAAGTGAAATTTAATATTTTTGCAAACACGTTCAATAATTATGCGTGCATTTTTTTATAAACCCAATATTTTAAGCAACAGAAATTAATTATAATTCTCAAAATCTTTTAACGACGTTATGGCTTAAATATCGAGTAGTTTTGAAAACTAAGTTTGTATAAGTTTGTTAAGTTTAAATATAAACTAAGTTTATAAGTTTTTTATGAAAGTTAGCAATAAAAGTAGTTTGTATTAGAGTTGCCAAATTAGCCACTATGTGGCCATATCCGTAAATATGGCCACCGCAAAAAATAATCGGCCAATCGGCAACTTAACTCTGTTTGGCTTTTTTATTCCATTATTATTTTATTTCTTAATTGGCTTAATAAGGTTTTTTAATTTTTTTAAGTGTAAAATAATGTTATTTTCAAGCTTTTACAATATTATTGTTATGAATCATTAATTTAATGCAGATATAATTTATAAAGTGATTGTATGAATAATTGAACATATTTAATGTTGTATTAAAACTTTTATTAACAATTCTGTTAAAAAACGAAACAAGAACAACAACTTGATTGTATTTATTTTTAGAATCTAAAAAAGTTTATTAGCAATGTTTTCAGAAAAATGGAAGACTTCTTATGATACTAATCGCCAATATAATTAGATACGGGAGCAAAAGTTTTCATGGGTTAAAATGGTTAAAAATGGCACCCATAGAGCATACTACAAATGGTTTCACTGCATCACTAAGTCTAAAATGGCCAAACTTGTCAAACATAACAATTCTTTAAAACACAATAAAAATACTCCATCAACTGAGAGTTTCAACAATATAGATTTATCAAAAAATATTAAATCAGCAGAACTACACATTGGTTTAACTATGACTTGCCATGGCGTGCTGTACCAACTGTTTACCACTTAAATGAAGTTTTTGTTGTTTATGGGCATAGAAGTTTACTTGAACATGAAACAATCCATAGAACTAAATTACATAGGTTTGTTTAATGTAATGAATGCTGCTACCGAATCTGAGACAGCTCGATATGCCCTTCTTAGATTCGAAAAACCTTCGTTTACAAGTGGCTTGCTCGTTGAAAAGTTATGTTTAACATTTTGATGAATTGAGAAGAGCGTAATGCTTATTTTATTTGTGCTGAACAATCACCTTCAAATTTTAGATCTAGATCCAAAGCAAGACTTTTAAAAGATATGTTGTCAGACATAGACAATTTTCTTTTTTTTTTTTTTTTTACTTTACACTGTTAAAAAAATATCGCGTTTTCTACGGAACATTTTCGGCAGCTACAATGACATTATTTCCTGTTATTTTACGGAAAAACCCATCACATGTAAACTGAAGTTTCCGTAATTAAACCGATATTTCCGTTTAAATACAAGAAATTTTTTCCTTTACTTTCCGTTAAATAACGGGGATTTAGTCATCGTAGCTGCCGGAAATTTTCCGTGTATTTTCCCGTTAAACAACAGAAAAGTTGTTGCAACTCAGCTGCCGTATAGCTTTCGTAAATGAAACGAATGTTGTTCAAATGAAAATTTAAAAAGTGAAAATTTTAGATATATAATTGATTGCATGTTATCGAAAATATCTAAAACAAATTATTTTTGATTTTCAAAAAATATTAAATTTTCCATGATTTACACTTCATTTTAAAAACAAATACATCAATAAATAATCAATTAGTATATAAACAAGAATAGGCAACTTATTCTATTATCTCCTAATGAGGGTACAGCTCTAAAACTCAGTTTTATGGTTCTGAGGCCGGCTGGTAGTCAGGTTTCCGAAATCTGTGGTAGCTCTCAGAGAGGCTGATTCCATCAACAGCTAAAAAATATCAAAGTATAAACAGCGCCATGTTGCGCATGGATGGTGTTTCTGTTTGCACTTTTGGTGTGCATTGCGGAGGCCACATTTGGAGCCCTTTGTTACGGCTTAGGGTTTATTAGAAGTAATGAGGCAATTGCTTGGGCTTTTAAACAGTTTTCTGAGTACTATCTATGCTTTGAGTCAAATTCTTTAATCTAATTTAAAAATGAATAAAGTGCTAAAAACTAAAAAACACAAAGACCATCATCATCACCAAGATCTTTAAACCTATAATTTACTAATATTCGTGGTCTTCAAAGTAACTTTTCTTCTGTTGAGTCCTATTTCTTGCAAAGTTCACCAGACTTACATGCTCTTTGTGAGACTAATTTGAGTTCAGTTGTCTCATCTTGTGATTTTAGTGTTGATGGTTATCTTCCATTATTTCGTAAAGCTCCAATAGTTACATGCTTGGCCTGGGCATTTACATTCGTAAGAATTCACCCATCTGTCGTGAAACTAGGTTTGAATCAACAGACTATTCTTTCATGTGCTTTCGTTTAGCACCACTTCACTCTATTGCCTTTCTCTTTGTTCTATATCGCTCTCCTTCATCTCAAGACTGCACTCTTTTTGATGTTTTTTCTGATCATGTTGACCAAGCCTTCTCTCTTTATCCATCAGCTGATATAGTTTTTGTCGGTGACTTCAATACTCACCACTCCAAACGGCATGGCTCTAGTGTTAGTGATTCTGCAGGCATTAAAGCCCAAAAATTTTGTCTTCCTTAATCCCTAACTCAAATAGTCAACTTTCCAACTTGCTTTCCAGATAACCTGAACCATTTACCTTCTCTATTCGACTCATGTCTTGTTTCTGATCCTTATTAGTGCTTATTTTCTCCACATTCACCCTTCGGTGCCTTTGATCACAGTTTGATCTCTCTAAAACTAATATCTCAATATCAATTTATTTTAAAAATATTTTAGTCAAGTTATATTTTTGGTAAATCTGTTATTCCATTTGGTCCGATTAAATTTATTCTGTATCGAAAATACATAATAAAATTTAAACTAAAACTGTATTGAAATACATTTATAAAAATCTATGTCCTTCTATATTCAATTGGTACGCATTTTTTATATCAAATTTTATTTTTATAACAAATATCCTCAATTAGTCAAAAACGAATCTAACATCTCATCAATATTCTTCATCACCTGAATCCCCCTCTCTATCGAACCTCTAACAACTACATTAAAGCTGACTGGGATTCTTTCCGTGATTTTCTTCGTGATGGCCTTTGGGTAGATATCTTTTATCTTCCTGTCGACAAATATGTTTCTTACATAACTTCGAGGATTCAGGCTGGCATGGAATCTTTTGTTCCCTCTCGATAATTCCAGGTCAAGCCTCACTCTCCTCCATGGTTTTCCTCACACTGTGCTGCTGCGATTGCCAATCGAAATCGTTACTTCCATATTTATCAGCAAAACAATTCTCCAGAAAACAGACGTCTGTTTATTACTTCTAGAAACAATTGTAAAAAGGTTTTGTCAAACGCCAAAGCCCGCTATTCTCAGGTCATGAAATCTCGTAGCTCATCTCAAAAATTAGGCTCTCGTGACTACTGGAGAATCTTTAATAGTATTAATAATAATAATATTAATAATAACAATAAGGGCAAATCTTTAATTCCATTTCTCCTGTATGGTTTAGAGTTTGTCTCCTCACCTAAAGACAAAGCTGAATTGTTTGCTAAAAACTTTTCATTAATATCATCTCTTGATTTCACTAATTGCGTTCTACCTGATATTGCCAACAAACAGTTTGATCCATTGCTTGACAGTAGTATCACTCCAGCTTCTGTATCTAAAGTGATTTTCTGCCTAGACTCTGCTACAGCTTGTGGCCCGGAAAACTTACCCGTTATTGTCTTGCAGAAGTGTTCTCCGGAGCTGTCATCTATACTCTCAAAACTATTCAACAAGTGCTTATCAGAGTCTTGTTTACCAGCCTGCTGGAAAACGGTATGTGTAATCCCTATCTTCGAAAATTCTGGAGAGCGATCTGATTTGTCTAACAACCGTCCCATTATTCTTCTTCCTATAATAAGTAAGGTTTTTGAATCTTTAATTAACAAACACTTAATTTCTCATCTTGAATCTAAAAACTTACTTTCTGACCATCAGTATGGATTTCGATCTTCTCGTTCTGCAGCTGATTTGCTAACAGTAATAACTGATAGGTTTTATTGTGCATTAGATGAAGGTGGAGAGGTTAAGGCCATTACTCTTGACATTTCAAAAACTTTTGATAAAATTTGGCATGCTGGTCTTCTCCATTTCTTCTTATGGTGTATCTGTCAACATCTTTAAGATTATTGAATCTTTTTTTTCCTTTCTATGGTAGTATAAAATTTGTCCTTGATGGACAGCACTCTACTTCTTATTCTGTAACTTCAGGGGTTCCTCAAGGTTCTGTCGTTGGCCCTACACTCTTTTTAATTTACATTAACGATCTTCCAGATATTCTCACGTCTAAGGTGGCATTGTTTGCTGATAATACTTCCATTTATTTTAGTCGTGATAAGAAACCAACACTCATTGATTGCTTGGAGGGGGTATTTGAGTTTGAAAAGGATCTCACTTCTGCTACAGCATAGGGTGTTGTAGTACTTAAGAGTGGTATTGTACAACGAGTTCAATTTATTAATATATTAAATAATATTATTATACAAATATGCGATAAACACAAAGAAGATTGTAGATCACAGATAGAGTTGCTCGAGTCCGTTGTTGTTTGATAGGTTACTTCAAGAGAGCGAGACTTCAATAAACTCGCTATTTATACAGATTCCCAAGGGGGACATTAATTGTTATATACAAACAGCCAATCCAAATGATTTACGTTTATTACGATTTGATTAGCGCAACACTCCCGCCACCAACAGTAGTCACGAATAGCTGAATGTTACTTTCATTAACAAACGTAGTTTCGACAGAACTAACTTTATTTTCTTCCAGTAAACACAATTTGTTAACTGGACGAGTCAAATACATAATTTTTCCAGCGGAGATACATCGTACATTTGCTGCACGCACTTGTCCGTCTGTTGACGGTAAAAGTTTTTCAACAATGCCTATTTTCCATAAACCACGAACCAAATTTGAATCTTGGATTGTCACTACATCGCCTTTATTTATAATATTTTTACTTCCGCTTTTATTATAACTTTTATGAAATTCGCGAAGCTCTGTTAAATATTCATTGCGCCACCTATTCCAAAAATGTTCTAAAATAGAGTTTCTATATACAACGCGCTTTTTTATGTCCATATTTACATAACTGTTTTTTATTAATAATGTTTCTGAACTTATTCTTTTGCCAAACACGAGATGATTTGGAGATAAAGGTTCGTCTCCCGGTTCTTCATACGAAAACGTTAACGGACGATTGTTCGTAACGACTTCGATTTCTGCAAGAATTGTGAGTACTTCTTCGTAAGATAATCTTGCAGTTTTCAATATTTTTCTAAGAACTCTCTTAACTGAACGTACCATACGTTCAAAGAATCCTCCCCACCGCGGAGCGGCTGCAACATTGAAGTGCCATAAAATGCCTCTTGAGGATATAAATTGTTGTGTTTCATCGGCTGTAAAACACGATCCATTATCACTAATAATTTCGTAGGGTGCGCCAAATTTGCTAATGAGTCTTCGCAACCCTCGAATACACGCCAAAGCTGAACAATCAGGAACTAAATCTAAATGTATAAAATGTGTACTAGCACAAGAAGCTAAAAGTATCCAACACTTAAATATTTCTCCTTCAGAATATATATTTTTCACAAATAACGGTCCACAGTAATCAATTCCCGTGTACTTAAAAACATAATCATCGTTTACTCTACTTAAAGGTAACGGAGGAACATCAGGATAACTATAAGTTTTGCCTTCGGACCTTCGACACAAAAAACATTTTTTAATTAATTTTTGAATTAAATTTCTAACTTTTGGAATCCAAAATTCCAATCTTAATTGGTTTAGCGTTTCTTTTACGCCGTTGTGCTTAACACTTTCATGACAATGAAAAATAATTAATTCAGTAAAAAGACTTTCCTTTGGAAGAAATATTGGAAATTCAATATCGTAACTAATTGGAGCATTTCCCAATCGCCCCCTACATCTTATTATTCCTTCGCTATCAAAGAAAAATCTTAAATCATTTTTTAGTTGTTTATAATTCTTAGAACTATATATATTTTGTTGGATAAATTTAATCCAAATTATTTTGGCGTTTCTTAATTCAAAAGAAGAAAGTAAAAGATTGTTATTTCGTACTTGCGTATTTTTTAAGCAAGATACGAATTTTAGAATATAAGCAGTGACTCGTATTAAACGGGAGTATGAATTAAAATTAGTTATATCAATAAATTTTAAGTCTATGTACGATTCATTAGTTATTAGTAATATTTTTGTTTCCTCTGCAGGGTATATTAATTTATTTTGATCAAAGGACGGCCAAATCTCTGGAGTATAAAGAAATTTGGGCCCATTAAACCATAACTGATTATTAGTTAAATTTTCAATACTAGCACCTCGTGATATCATATCCGCAGGATTACGATATGTTTCGACGTAATCCCAAAAGGAAAAGTCAAATAAATCTCTAATTTTTTCAAGACGGTTTTGAATAAATGTTTCATAAATTTTATTAGAATTTTTTATCCAATGTAAGCAAATATAAGAATCTGAAAATAATTTAATTTTAGAAATAAGAATAATTGATGAGAGTTCTTTAACTACTTTTGAAATAAGTGTTGCAAGCAGTAAGCAACTTTTTAATTCTAATCGAGGTATTTTGCATTTACTTAGCGAGGCTATTCTAGATTTTGAAGTAACAAGAGAGGAACACTGTTCGTTCTCATTAAAAATACATCTTAAATATATACAACACCCAAAGGCTTTTAAACTAGCATCACTAAAACCATAAAGTTCAAATCGCGTGCAACTTGCACTCGATTTCGAAAAAAAATAACATCTAGGTACACAAATCGACTGTACAGAACCTAAATCCTTATAAATATCTTGCCATACTTTTAATAAATCTTTATTAATTTTACAATCCCATCCTATTTTAGATATACAAATTTGCTGAAATAAAATTTTTAAACGTACAATTACTGGGTTTATTAGTCCCAAGGGATCGAAAAAACTTGCTGTAAAACTAAGCACGTCTCTTTTTGTTGGAAAAGGGACGGCAATCTTAAATAACTCAAAAAATGAAAAAATAAATAAATCTTATTTCTTGTTCCATGTTAAACCTAACACTTTAGTAATATTTTCACTCTGAAAATTTGTTTCATTTATTAACTTATCTAACTCGACCGAATTAGATTCAAATTTTCTTAAATTAAAACCAGCTTCACCTAACCGGGAACGACTTAAATAACGTTCCGCGTGTTTAATTAAAGTTGCTGAAAGAAGAAAAGGAGAAGAAGTGACTCCAAATAAGACACGACATAATCTATATGTTACTAATTTATGATTTTTTAAACTTTTTATATCTAAATTATTAATATTTTCATACCATAAAAATCGTATGAAATCGCGATGTTTCTCAGATATTGAAATGTTCAAAAAAGCTTTTTCAATATCTGCAATAAATGCTATCTTATTTACACGAAAACGTATCAAAACTCCATTTAGTAGAGTTGTTAAAGAAGGACCTGAATGTAAACAATCATTTAGCGAGGGACATGAGTTTGTCGCACTCGCATCAAATACAATGCGCAACTTAGTTGTAACTTTATCTTCTCTTATAACTGGTCTATGAGGTAGATAATGAACAAGTCCGACCATAGATTTATTACTTAAAACTTGCTCAACCGTTCCATTTAATAATTGTTCTTTTATAATATCATTATATGAATCAAATAATTTTGCATCTTTTAAGAACTTTTAATGATTTGAATCTTTTTAAACATAAACTATAATTATCGCATAACAAAGGATGATTCTCCTTAAAGGGTAGTTCTACAGTATACCTATTATTTTCAAATTTAATGCTTTTGCGAAAATGTTCGACAACTAGATTGTCGCTTACATTATCTTTGCTTTTATTCCATATAGTCGAAAACTTATCTTTCAAAAACGTTTTATCATTATATAATTCTGCTTCGACTTTTAAAACATGCGAAGACAGAACAGAACAATCTACTTTATTATTATTCTTAACCGTGATAGGACCACTGACTAAGTATCCTACCTTAGATTTTATTGCAATTGGGCCTTCAAACCCTCTTATTATCTTATTTTCAATTATTGACCAATAGTAATCGGCACCTATTAAAATATCAACTTCTAAATATTCATTATCTCTATGATAATCTGCTAATTTTAAGTATTTTAAATGCTTATAATTTTTACACGCAGTTTCTATATACTGGCCATTTAACGGAGAACAAATTTCTTTTACAAAACATATAATTTCAATATCAACTCCGTCATTACCTTGAACATAAACTTTAACTCTATCTAAAATTTCATTTGTATTATTATTTCCAAAAGTTTTGATATTAACTTCTTTAGAATCTATTATTTTTAAATTTAATTTTTTACATAATGAAGGCGTAATGTAACTTAATTGGGAACAGTTATCAAAGAGAAGACGGCATTAATTAAATCGGGACTTATTATTTTTGACTTTTACCCAGGCTGTCTGGAGTAAAACACGTTGATTAATTTTAGAAGAAACAATTTATTATTCTCTTTAAAACTATCACAAATAGATATATGGTGAGGCTTGTCACACTTAAAACATCGAAAGTTTGATCTACAATTTTTACTCGAGTGACTTTCGCGTAGGCAACGAAAGCAACATCTTTTTTCAATTAAAATATTTTTCCTTGCTAAAACATCAGTCACTAAGTTACAATAATGAGATTTATGATTTTTTTAAACAATAAACACATGTAATTAAATTTGTAGAAAAATTTTGATTACGGAAATTATTTTGCTTTAAATTCTGGTTAAACTTGTTACTAAACCGATTATCTGTCCCGTTAGCGTATAAAGTATTTGCAGTTATGGGATTTCTAAAATTTTCATAATTACTACACGTATTTTCTCTGGCACTTATTTCATTTTTTAATATTTCTAAAACGTTAAATATATTCCAAGCTTGACTTCCGTTTAATTCTCTATTTATAATTAAATTTAATTCCTCTGGTAATTTTTCTAATAAGATAGGAATTAAAATTGATCCATACATATTTTCATCTACTGATAAATTTTCTAAACTCCGAATTTGTATTTCTATTGTAACAAACATTTTTCGTAATTCGCTTATATTTCTAACATCCTTAATTTTTTCTAGTGATAACAATTTTTTCATATGAATTGAAATTAATAATTGCTTAATGGAAAATCTATTTTTTAATATATTTAAAGCTACTGAATAGTTTTCATTAGATAAGGTTAATCCTGTAATTGCAGATAACGCCTGACCTTTAACTAAATTCCTAAGATAAGTCATTTTTTGTATATCAGACAATTCCATATTCTTATTTATAGCGCAATCAAAATTTTCATAAAAAGTTTGCCAATTTTCTTGTTTACCGTCAAAGATTTCTAATTTAAGAGCGGGAAGCTTAACTGTCTTGCTAATATACTTATTTGAACTTATATTATCTACATTATTTTTATTAATAAAATTTTCTATACTTAAAATAGATCGCTTATAAAAAATGGTCAACTCTGTACTCGTAATTTCTTCTTGTTCTACCTCATCATCCACCTCAATCAAAGATGATATATCGCAATCAAACTGTGTAATTTTCAAATACTTATCGATGGCTGTAGTTTTCAGACTCGTCAACTCATTCAAGCAATCCTCGTGCAAACCACCAACCATAAGATTGTTAGCTTGCTCGAAAACTCGCCTGACTGAATTGACGGCCACCGTTCTTCCTCTACGTTTATTAGCAAGATTAGACATAGCAAGATTAAGAAAAGAAATAAATAACTATATTATATATATAAATGGTATATGGCTTTAATTACAACTGTATGGACTTTTCAAATTGAGACCTCGATGAATGAATCAATAAAACCTCGTATCAACAAAATGTCCAGTCAAATTGAACCCTCGTAGCAAATATAATAATAAATAATAATATAACCTTTGACCTCGACTTTATATATTAACTTAAATAACTTTGTGTACAATTATACTTAATAAATGAATCTTATGACCTCAATTCTCAATAATATCTTAAATAATTTTCTTAATAATATCCTAAATAATATTCTTAATATATTCTTAACTAAATTCCTTAGAATCTTAAATTAATTTCTTAATTGATAAATGAAATAGATATTTCAAAACAACAATAAATGCAATTATCACCTAAGCAACTATAATAAGGAATAACAATTTGTAGTTAACGATCGACAAACGATCCAAAAGTTGAAACTTAATTGTAAATAAATCTTAATGTATATCTTTAATAGAAATTCTCATAAACAAATAATAAATTCACTTAGCTGATTAATTGATCACAACTTTTTCTTTATATATCGCTTCTTTAATTTTGTCTTTTAGTCTCTATCGTGGACTTCAGGACTTCAAAATATTCTCTTCGTATTCTCCGTGGGCTCCATGTTGTAGTACTTAAGAGTGGTATTGTACAACGAGTTCAATTTATTAATATATTAGATAATATTATTATACAAATATGCGATAAACACAAAGAAGATTGTAGATCACAGATAGAGTTGCTCGAGTCCGTTGTTGTTTGATAGGTTACTTCAAGAGAGCGAGACTTCAATAAACTCGCTATTTATACAGATTCCTAAGGGGGACATTAATTGTTATATACAAACAGCCAATCCAAATGATTTACGTTTATTACGATTTGATTAGCGCAACATAGGGCTCCCAGTGGCTGGTGAACTTCAATACAGATAAAACTCAATTTTTTTCAGCCAATTGCTATCGCAATAAGTTAGATCCTCCTTTATTTATGAACGGTGATGTACTCGATGAGTCATCTACTATTCATCTTCAACGATTAACTCTAACATCCAATTTTTCTTGGAAACCATATATCAAATCAGTAGCAAAGTTAGCATCTGCTAAGGTTGCATCTCTTTATCGTGCTCGTCACTTTCTTACTTCGGATTTTATTCTCTATCTCAATAAATCTCAAATCCGGCCTTGAATGGAATACTGTTGCCATATCTGGGGTGGATCTTGTAATGATGCCCTTTCTCTTTTAGACAAGGTGCAAAAACGTATTGTAAACCTAGTTGGACCTGCTCTTGCAGCCAACCTCAAACCATTATTACATCTTCGTAATGTTGCTTCTCTTATTTTTTTCTACAAATACTATAATGGGCACTGCTCTAAAGATCTAAAGAGTTAGCGTCTCTTGTGCCATCTACTAAAATTCATTTTCGTGTTACTCGTCATTTATTTAAATGTCATCTTATTTCTGTGACTGTTCCTAAGTGCTCCAAAAACTCTTATTAGTCAAGTTTTTTTCCTCGAACAGCTCTTTGGAATTCGCTTTCTTCATCTTGCTTTTCTGATTCATATAATTTGCAATCCTTTAAGTCGTCCGTCAACCGTTATCTTGCTCTACAATCTTCATATTTTCTTTTTTAGTAACTTCCAACTTTAATTAGTGGCTGCTTGCAGCCTTGTTGGAAGCAAAGATGTTTAAAAAAAAAAAAATCGGTTAATAGTGCATTTTCTTATTTTCCTCTTTCGTCTCTAATCTTAAAAGTTATTGTTGAAATCCAATCTGATTATTATTATTTTTTTTTAATTAATAATGAATTGTTATACAAACTTTTAAACATATTGGTGTTAAAATATACATATCAGCCTCCCCCCTCCCTCCTTCTTCGAAAACCATGTCGTCGGCCCTTCATATACATTATGATCTTTACAAATTAAGTGCTTTTTTATTTTTAATTTCTCATTCCTTATTTAAATATTACTTTATTACAACCTGTTATATATATATATATATATATATATATATATATATATCTATCTATATATATATATATTATCATATTTTTCAATAAATATGTTGTATAGTATACATATACAGTACGGCTCTTGCAAATTCTTGCTGTTTGATATATTTATTTATTTTTTGTTTCTTATCTTTCGATTTTTCTTGCTTACTTGATTATTACTCTTAAAATGAACATTGTTCTTTAAATATTTTTTAAACTATTATTTTACATTTATAGTTTTCGATATATATTCTTGAAAAGTATTAATGTGTTATTATTATATTAACGGTTATTATAATTACGTATGATTGGGGCTTGGTGATAAGACAAACTAATGTCTTCTACTTCTCCTGCCAGTGTTTTTATTTATATACTTTTAAATTGTAAAAGCTAGTAAACGGCGGAATAAAGAAACAAACATTAAGAACAGGGAGTAAATAAATCTGCCAATATTATTAATGCTACACAAATAAAGTTGGTAATTGAAGTGGATGATAATCGAGTTTTATATTTAAGTGTATGCAGAGTTTAAAATTAAGATATTTTATGAAAATTTCGAAAAGTTAAAAAAAAGTTATTAGAGTACCACACCAACCACAAAAATTTTAAACTTATATTACATTTTGATGGAAAAATAATAAACGATTTGATACCTGAACACTGTGACATAACTTAGGACAAGATTTGTGTACTTGTAAGTTTTGATGGCAAAATTTTGTCTGCTAGATGCACTAAATACTGAGTCGATCACTGGTCTAAATCAGTTTAATTTAATCAGTGACCTTTTGAAAAAGAAGGTCATAGCAGACAATGTACACGCTGTTTTGATACTGCTAGCATTAATACTGTAATAACTGCGTGAAGCTATAAAAGTAAAGAATAAAAATTTTTTTTGAAATCTTATTACTAAACGTGTTATTTGAATTTTTAAAGCTCTTTTAAAATTATGTGAGTTTTCGTGGAACATGGCTGGATGTTCAAGCCATTGAAGCAAAGAACCAACTCATGATGATTGTAAAAACAAATTTTTTTCAGATTTATTAACTTGATACTTTTAAAATTCTACGTACAAAAAATCCGGAGCACATTAAAGAAAAGAAGATAGAAACGCATATACAAATAAAGAAAAGGAATACTGACACTCTTTCAGTTAGGTGTAAAAAAACAACGAGTTAAAAATTTGGAAAAAGAGAAAAATGAAAATGGCATTCTTGAACAAAATAGCCATCCCAAAAATAAAATAGCAACTATTTTATTTTTGGGATGGCTCATTCTCAATCAAAAATAAATAGCTTTGTTCCTAGAGGTCATATTGACTTTCCTTTAAAATTGCCAAAAGATGATAATAACCAAAAATTTCCGGAAGATATGTTAAAGTTTAGAAACATTATTGCAGAAAAGCGCACCTTATGCTTGCTCCATACAAGTCAGTCTTGACTTGTATGGAGCAAGCAGGTTTCCATACAAGTCGAGACTAATAAATAAGGCTTTATTATATTGTTTTCCTTATCGGTTATGTTGGAACAACGTCTGTTCCAAGCTAAGTATTGCTTCCAAATCTGCATTAACTACAACTGAAGGCTGACCAGCATGTTGCAAATGGCGAAAGCTATGTAACAGTGTTCCATATCATAAAAAGATTAATAAACGTAGAGAACGCAACCCAGCATGACGTGAATTAGAACGACGTCTTTTAATGTAAGACGGTATTGATATATTTATTGAATTATCAATTAAAGTGGAATAATAAAAATGGTACCAAATTTTGAGAAGAATTATTGTTTTTATCTTTTTCTAAGGAGAAAGTAACCTTGCTTTTAAGGGATCTTTGCAACGCATTGGTGACTCATACAATGGAAACTTTTTAGGTCTGATGGAGTTGCTTTCTATTAGGGATCCTATTCTAAAGGAACACGTTCTAAAAGTAGCTGAGTCACGAAATGAGGGCAAAAAACATTTTATCTCAAATGATTTCTAAAGTGAGTTTATTGCAGAATGTTCTAATCTTGTAAAGCAGTATGTTTTGAAACAAAACACATTCTGCAAACTACTACGCATTAATTGTAGATTCTACAATAGATTCATCACATAATGGGCAAACAACATTTGTTTTATTTGTAGTGATAAAAATGGCTATGAAATAGCTTAAATGATTACAAAAACGTTAGAAAATAATGCTATTCCGCTCGATGATTGTAGGTCTCAAGGTTATGATAATGCGCCAAATACGTAAGGCAAAAACAAAGAAACACAAGCTATGATAAAAGAACAGTATCGTACTAGCATGCTTTCTCCTTGTGGCTGCCACACATTTAACTTGTGTGGTAATGATGCTGCTCAATGTATTCCAGAAGCCATAACCTACTTTAGAACTATGCAAACAATATAAAACTTATTCAGTTGTAATCTGAAGAGTGGGAAATATTATCTAAGCGTATTGATTGTTCCCTTAACGGCATACCAATCACCAGGTGTTCATATTGGATAGAAAGTTTCAAACCATTTTTTCCTCACCTTTTAGGAGTAAAGCTGACTTTAGAAGACTTGCTCAAGCTAAATCTCACTCCAAAAACTAAAACGAGATTCATGGAGCAATTTGTCATATCAGTCCCTTTACTTGCATCATAATGTCAATTGTATGGCACAGAATATGAATTCCTATTGACATTTGCAACAAAGTCATTCAAACCAGTAACGCGACTTTTAATATGAAAGTTTCAAATATAGAAAGCTTACTTTCACAATTAGTAGCTAATCGTAACAGTTGGAAAGCAATATGCAAAAAAGCTAAGCTTGTTGCTTCTTGCCTTGATATAGGAATAAAACTGTTTAAGATATCAGAAAATAATTCCAAGATAAAAATGTGATTAAAATGAGTAATGCAGGCCAATCTCTCATTAAATCCTAATTCCAAAAGCAAATTTTTATGTAGTACTGGATAATGTTAATGAAGGACTTACAGTTCGTTTTTGCGACACAAAATAGACTTTTAAAATCTTCATCTTGCTTTGGTACTACCAAAAAATGTCAGAGAAGGAATAATACATGAAGCAGCTAATTAACGAAAAGATTTTCTAAAGATTTAGTCAGTGAAGGCTTTTTGTAAGAAACAAAACGCATGACAATGATTTACAAAGCCAATTTCGCGACGAAACATTTTGGTGCACTGAGAATATTAAATGCTTTGGCAGAGCGCAATCTAAAAGAATATTTCCAAACCTCAGTGTCAGTTTGAGGATATTTCTTACAGCACTAGCAACACTAGCATCAGCAGAAAGGAGCTTCAGCAAGTTTAAATCTAATAAAAATTATCTGCCGTATATCAGGATCCGACATTGAAAACATATAGACTTTGAAACATTATAACGCAATTTTGCAAAAGGTACGCAAGGCAACTTTGCTTTAACAAACTATTCTACTTAACAACATTTCTATCATTTATAGATCTTCTGTAGGCTCTTCTGTGAGATAAAATTAAAAAAAAATTTTTACGAATTATTTTTATTTGAGTTTATATATATACATATTTATATATATACATACTTATATATATAAATTCAAAATTTTAAGTTTCACTTTTTTATTTACAAAGATGAAATTTAAATTTTCCATCCAATCTTTATTTTAAGTGTTCTTTAATAAAAATATTTGCATTGAAAAATTTATATGCAAATTTATATGCAAATATTTTAGTTTATAAATCTTTAAAGCTACAATTAATTTTTTAAGTATAAAGCCCATTTTTCATTTTTATTTTTTAAAGCATGTTTTTTTAAAAGTTACTACTTTTTTAATTAATTTTTACTAAATAAACCAAAGTTATGGATGATATAAAAAAAAATTAATATATCTACTTTTTTCTTTTTTAATGTTATCACCTCTTCAAGGCTGAGAAGGTCGCTTTAATCGAGGAGGCTACTTTGTTTTGTTTACAACCCTCTCTTAACTCTTTAAGGTGGTAGACTGTATCTGACAATATATCAATTTTTTTGTTTCAAACATGGTAAATACATTTTAAAAAAAGTTTTATTTAATTTTTTTTTTTTTAATAAATCTTTTGCCAAAAACAGGTGCTTTTAAGCCAAAAACATGCTAAAATCTACATATATATATATATATAAATCTAGGCAAAGATATCTCAAAAAGTTAAATAAATTATGTTCTGCTTTTTTTTTTTTTATATATGCAGTTCTATTTTTTTTATGTAGATAAATACCCTAAAGTTAAAAATTTTTGTTAAAAATTTTTTTAATTGAAACCATAAAATTTTTCAATGCGCCAAATTTAAAGTCGAGTTTCTATTATTATGGACGAAAACTGTATTTTTTTTTAATTCGTATTCTTTTTTTTATTTTATTTTTTTTTTATTTACATTTTCACAACGACATATTAGTTACAAATTTTTGACATCGTAATATAAGCAAAATATACTTCCGTTACAAAAGATTATATTTAACCAAATACTGATAAAATACATTCAACAGAAAAAATAATACTCAGTTAAAAAAGGAGAAACGATTGAAAATACAATTAAATTAAGGAAGCATTAGTTGAAAATATTATGAAGGACTTGTTAAGATATATTATATTGTTATCGAGAACTCGTAGAAGACTGAATAATTCTTATCATCGAGAACCTTGGATATTACGCAAGATACACATAAACATTGTTATTCTATTACACAAATATTTTAAATTTTGTGATAAGATTTTATTTTTTATCAAGTTGAATTATCAATTGTGTGTGTATATTTTATTTTTTTTTGTTTTATTTATTTTATTTGTTTTTTTAATGTTTTTTAGACATATTTATTTATATAAATCAGGCTTATCTCACATTTTGACTTATCATGTGAACTCTAACAATTCTATGTAATCATCTATAATAAGAACAAGATTTTTAAGTTTTGACTTTAAATTAAATATATTGTCAGGAAGAGTAATTAAGGTGTATTTCGGAATTAATTTGTTGTATAAATAGGGGCCGCGATAAGATATAGAGAATTGAGAGTTTTTTTTTTTTTTTTTCGGGGTACGATAAAGTTACCAGTTGCTCTAGTGTTAAACTTATTGGCAATTGAATAAAAGAAGTTTTTTGTGAAACGTAAAGGTGCTAATCCCATTTTATATTTTAGCATAAATAGTATATTAGCATAGATAAAAATTTGATAAATGTTTAGCACTTTCATTTCTTTTAATAGAGGTTTAGCATGTGTAAGTTTGTTTTTATAATATATAATTCTAGAAGCATGTTTCTGCCGTCGATAAAGAGACATTAATTTTGTCTTGTGTGTGCTTCCCCAAGCAATGTTAGCGTATGTAAGATGACTATGTATAAATGAAAAGTAAAGAATTTTTAAGTTTTTTTGTGATAAAAATGGTCTAGCTTTGAAAAGTAAACCAAGATTTTTAGATATTTGAGTATTAATATTGTTAAAATTGATAACTAGAGAGGGAAGAATTGATGAAAGTGCCTTTTATTGTTGCTTTGTATGAAATAAAATATATTTAGTTTTTTGTACGTTTATTGATAACTTATAAGCACTGTACCATGTTTTAAGTTGTTGAAGTTCAAGGTTGACTTTGTCAAAAAAGCCATTGTTAGAAGATGATGAATAAAACAGATTTGTATCATCAGCGAACATAATGCAGTCAAGATTTGTAGCTATAGGAAAGTCGTTAATGCATATAAGGAACGACAAGGGGGCAAGGATTGATCCTTGTGGAACACCACATTTTATTTTTAATAGCTTTGAATTAGAAATATTGTCGATTATGGCACAATTTTGTCTATTATTTAAATAACTAGTAAAACCATTTGATAGTTTTATTTTTTATACCATATTTTTTCATTTTTTCGATCAGAATTTTATGGTTGACCGTATGGAAAGCTTTTATAAGGTCAATAAAGATTCCCAATACAAACTGTCCTTTATCAAAAGATGAGCTGATGTTGTTCATGAGGTCTATGATTGCATGTTCAGCTAAATGATTCGTAAGAAAACCGTACTAATATTCATTTAAAATTTTATTTTCTGTTAGATATTTATACAGTCTATTGTAGATTATTCGTTCAAGAAGCTTGGAGAATACTGGAAGGTTTGTAATTGGTTAGTGATGCCGTGTCTCCAGTTTTAAATATTGGTAAAATTTTCGCTATCTTTAATTTTTCTGGAACAACTACTGCTCGAATTGATGAGTTAAAAATAATAAAAAGAAGATCTTTTATAAAGGGTAAGATATCTATTACTACATTGCTGGAAATATCATCAATGTCTGAAGTTTTGTTTTTATTTAGTGATTTTATTGCTTCTACGAACTCCTCTAACTTTAGATCATTTTAAGGATGTAAGCTAGTATGGTCAGTAAAATAGTTATTAAATGATTTGTTTGAATTATTTATTTGTGATGCTAGGTTTGGGCCAACATTTACAAAAAAATTATTATTTTTTTCGGAGATTCTTTATCTGTATACTCAAATCCATTTACTTCGATTCTGGAGAAAATCGAACTAAATGGATTTTGTAAACTGTAGTTTCTGGTTTTAATTTAGTTTTACCAATAATTTCGTTCATATTATCCCATGTTTTTTTAATACTATCACTATGTTTTTGTAATTGATTGGAGAAATACAACTTTTTTGATTTTTTTTTAATTTTATCAAAAAGATTTTTGTATTGTTTATATCATGATCATGCTTATATCATGATCATGAGATTTTTTTGACTCCTATTTTTTAAATAATTGTTGTATAACTTTTGTTTTTTCTTAGAGGATTTTTTTTATACTTTTGTAATCCATGGACATTTCATATATTTAATTTTTATTTCTTTTTCTGTAAGTGGAAAGTGCTTATTGTATTGTTCAAGGAAAATGTTTATAAATGTGTTATAGGCAGTATTTGTAAGCCCTTGGTTGCATTGAACATAAACAATAAACCAATCTGTTTTTGATAAAGATTCTTTAAATTTCCAAAGAGAAAACTTGTTAATTTGTCTTTTATATGTTTTAATTTTTGCATTGTTTAATGAGGTTGAGTATTGTGCAAGTGAAAAAAATATCGGGAAGTGATCTGATATATCCATTGAAAAAATTCCTGCTTTATGAGATGCATCTAGAAATGAGTATGTTAGAATATTATCTATGGCAGTAATATTGAAATTGAAGTCACTCGTATGTGTTTGTTTATTAATGGGAGTATACCGTGCTGAAATTGATTTTCAAATTAGGTTTAAGTATTGGCGTGTTCTTTGTATTTTAAACAGTCAATGTTCAAGTCTCCTATACAAAATAATATTTTTTTTCACTCTTAATTTTAATAAAAATTTGATTCAAATAGTTAGAAAATTTAATAAAATTGCTGTCAGGTGGTCTGTAGCAAGTAGTTACTTGAATCTTTTGCTTTTTGTGAGTAATTATTTCAATTGAAAGAGCCTCACAGTGTGCATCAGAAAATGAAAGATCATTTCTAATCTTTTTTTCTAAATCATTCCGAATATACACTATAATTCCTCCTCCTCTCTTAAGCATTTTTTTTTCAAAAGAAGTTATTTTGTAATTAGCAATATGAAAATTTGAATTTGTTTGTGAAAATTCTTCAGTACACCATGTTTCAGCAAGACAAATCATGCTGTCATTCGTCAGTACACCATGTTTCAGTAAAACAAATCATGCTGAATAAATAATTACATTCTAAAAGAAAACTTTTTAATTTGTCAATATTTGTGTTAATACTTCTTATGTTTATGTGTATGACCGAAAAATCTTCATTAGTTGATTTAAATTAGGTTTTAAAAGTATCAATATCAAAATATTCAGTATTACAATATTTTTCGTTAAACATATTTTTTTAATCCGCATGATAAAAGTTGTGAAGTGATATATTATTTGTGGTTTTAAGATTATAGGAGTAATGGGTTTCGAAGTCAATTGATTCGAAAGCCAATATGTCAGTTTAATAACTTTTTAATCACAAAAATTTGTGGCTTTATACCTCGCCGAGATCCAAATTTACGAAATTCTTTAACGAATATTTTGTCATATTTAATAATAGCGTATTTACCTTCTTTGCAAAGTCTTTTAACTTCTTCCCATAGCTTTTTCCTTACTTCTAGTGTTTCATTCGCGTAATCTTCGTTGATAAATATCCCTGTACCCTTGAGTTTTTTCGCTAGTGTTAAAACTCTATTTTTATTTTGAACGTCTAATAGTTTAACAATTATTGTTTTTGGAGATTTATCATCTTTTATTTTCTCGATACGATGAGCTCTTTCAATAGTTTTGTTATCCAAGATTCCCAGTTTGTTTCTAAATATATCTCCAATTTAATTTGCACAACCATTCCAAGTTTCGTTAGGCAGCTCTGGTAATCCATCAATCCTTAATTGTTCCAGCGTGAACGATTTTCCAAATCAATAGTGTTTTTTTTAAATTGCTCATTTTATTCGCCATCAAAATGTTTGAATGTGATAATTTGTTTAGAATGGAAACTTTCTTCCTGAAAGTTGATACTTTCATTTTAAATCGTTAACGTCTTTTTCAATCATTACAATCTTTGCTTTCTTTTTATTATTTTTGTTTTCCAGTTTGTCAAGTCGATCAGATATTTTTTTAAATTCGCACCCATTATATCAGTAAATGTTTTTTCTTGATTTTTTAAAAGTGTTACAGTTTCATTTAGAATACTTTTTTTTTGTTATTCTAATTTTTTTATCTCAGGACATAAAGCTTATTATAATGAATGCCTTCACAAAATTTGAAGTCGATTGGACAATTAAAGCTCCTGCAATCTTTGCCATAAATTAAAAATATAAAACAGATAAAAATGCAAACTGAAGTTAATTATCTTTTTCCTCAATCTAAAATTTTTTACAACATTGCTAGCGTTACAAATTGACCGGAGCAAGCAGAAGACGATGGTCTTAAAAGTTTCAAGACGTGTAAAAGTTTTAAAAATAAGAGATTGTTGCAGTAATGTTGAGGTCAAGTAGCTGTTGTTTAACAACGCATTTAAAATGTTGAAACAATTTTATCGTTTTAATCTCATTTGTGAAAAACGAGTTCCACAATAGTGGTCCTCTTCTAGATATTGAGAATTTGGATTGTCTCAAAGACATTTAAAATATGAAATATACAAATTATTGACACATAAAAATCCCATTTAAAAAAAAGTTAAAACCCCCCTTTTTTATATGCTGTTTCTCTTTATCATTGTGTTTTTTGTCAAACTCTTTCCTGATTGTTCTAAAAAAATTTCTTTTTTTTTAATCTTGTTACATGATTTTTGTTCATATCCTTTACACGCAGAATCATCCGTCTTTTTAAAATTTTGTTTTTCAAAATGCCCTGGAACAATTCCTAACTGTGCATAACATTTAGCAAACCAGTTTTGCTATCATTAAACTGTATTACAGCAGATGCAACACTAATTTCAACTGTTGACCTTTCCACTTATACACTTTTGGGGCATTTCGTCCAAATTGCGTCCTAAATAAATATGCAGAGAGCATACACTTTTAATTTATTAAAGCAAATAAACGCGGATGTAGTGTACTTTTTTATATAACGGAAAATTTGAGGTTTTTTATTCGGCCTGAGATGAGTATTTCTGATAACAATAAAGAAATTTTAACAATTGAACTTTTAACCAATAGTTCTAAAAACATACTTATAAGCTGCTGTTATCGCCCACCATCTGGCCATATTGAAAGTTTTAATGCATTTTTGTGTAATGATATTTTAAAAAATAGTTTTAAGGAAATGAAACTAAGTTATATAATTGGTGACGTAAATTTAAATTGTTTTGAATATCACGTTAATAACAACATTAAAAAATTTTACGATGACTTATTCGAACATGGAGCAATTCCACTAGTTAACAAACATACTAGAGTAACCTCAACTTCAGCTACCTTATTTGACAACATTATAACAACCGATATCTTTAATGAAACTCTTAAAAAAGGTATAATAAAAAAGGACGCTTCTGACCACTTCCCGATTTTTTCTCTAATAATATTGACAACAAATTAATACAACAACATAAAAAAGTCATTATCAAACGTTTTTTCACCGATGCAAATCTAGCATCGTTTAAGGATCAATTATCTTTAATAAATTGGAACCATATTAACAGTTCATTTGAAGCTAATGAAGTATACGATACATTCTTTCAAAGTTTCTATGAAATATATGATGCAAATTTTCCAAAACGTGAATTTATTATAACCAATAAAAGTTTAAAGTCACCATGGGTCAATAAAAATCTTAGGAAATCCTCAAAAATAAAGCAAAAACTGTATATAAAGTACTTTAAAAAACCAACACCAGAAAATAAAGTTATTTATAAAAAATTACGCTAAAATGTTTGAAAGTCAAAGAAAAAAAATTTAAAAAACGATATTACAATGATTTACTAGAAAAATATAAACATAATTCAAAATGCACATGGCAAATTATAAATCAAATTACTGGAAATAATAAATTAAAATTATGCTCTGTGCCTAACACTATAAAAGTTGAAGGCGTATTTTTATATGAACCCAAACAAATAGCAAGAGAATTAAATAAATATTTCGTGTCTGTTGGCCCTAATTTAGCCAAAAATATTCCAAATATGATTAATCCAATAAATGATTACGTGTTTCCATTAATCTCTAGTTTAGATAAATTTGAAGTATCTTCTTCAGAATTTGAAAGTGCTTTTAAAATGCTTAAAACTAATAAAGCAGTCGGTCCTGATGATATTAATTGTAATATAGTCATAGATTCACGAGATACCATAAAACGTATTCTTTTTAAAGTTTTTAAATGTTCTATAAATCAAGGAATTTTTCCCCATCAACTGAAAATAGCCAAAATAAAGTCTTTATTTAAAGGAGGTGAACCATCAAATGTCAGTAATTACCGACCAATATCTATCCTCTCTGTTTTTTTAAAAATTTTAGAAAGAATTCTGTTCAACCAAATATCTAATCATCTTGCTGTTAATAATATACTTTACAAAAATCAATCGCGGTTTTAAAAGAAGTAACTCTACTGAACATGCAATAATTCATCTTACTCGTAGTATAACTGATTCATTCGAAAAGTCAGAGTTTACTTTAGGCGTTTTTATAGACCTATCTAAGGCTTTCGACGCAATTGACCATGAAATACTGTTTAAAAAACTTGAACATAATGGTATTACCGGTAATGCTTTAAAACTACTAAAAAGCTATTTAAAACATCGCAAACAATTTGTCTATGTCGACGGATCTTCTTCACAAGATTATCTAAATATAACCTGTGTTGTTCCACAGGGATCTATATTAGGGCCCCTATTATTTCTGATTTATGTTAACGATCTCCATGATGTCTCAAAATTAACAACTATAATGTTTGCTGATGATACAAACCTACTTCTATCTAATAATAACATCAATAAACTTTTTTATGATATGAACATTGAACTATCAAAAATATCAGACTGGTTCAAGTCAAATAAACCTTTCACTCAACATCGATAAAACTAAATGGATTTTCTTTCGTCCACATTTTAAAAAACATTTACTTCCAAGTAATATGCTTCTTCTTCATATTGATAATATTCAAATAAAAAGAGTAATTCTCACAAACTTCTTAGGTATCATTGTAGATGAAAATCTATTATGGAAGAACCACATTGGACATTTATGCAACAAAATTGCAAAAAGGATTGGAGTTTTATATAAAACAAGAAGTGTTTTAAACAAACATTCATTAACTCAACTATATTACTCTTTTATACACTGCCATATTAATTATGCCAATATTGCATGGGGTAGTACCCATAAAAGTAAATTAAAGCCACTTTATTGTCAGCAGAAGCATATTGCACGTCTTATAAATTTCAAAAATCGTTTTACTCACTCAAGGCCACTTTTATTTAACATGAATGTTTTTAATATATATCAATTAAATGTTTATAATGTTCTTTGTTTTATGTTTAAATGTAAAACCAACTCATCTCCAGCTTCCTTTTTTGATTTATATTCTTTAAAAGTAAAAAATAAATATTCTTTAAGAAATGATAATTTTATCAAATAACCAAAATTTCAAACAAACTTTGGTAAATTTTGCATTTCTTTTCGTGGAGCTTTATATGGAACCAAGTAATTTTTAAAAATTTTGATTTTTCTCATAAATGGAATTATTATATGTTCAAAAGAAAACTAAAAAAAGTAATTTTCTCAATTGAAAATATTTTTATATACTTTTAATTGTACCCAGTTTTGTCATCACTCATTTATATTTTACTTTTATACAATATTGATTTAAAGTTTCTGTGAGAAACTATATTTAAACACCATTATTTGAATTTTGTTAAAAGTTGCACTGACATTATTTCTACAGTAGTCATTTATTATTTACTTGTTTACTTAATTTTAATTCGTAATATTTGTAAATAATTTGTATCACGAACGGAAAAGTTTAAAATTTGTATTTATTTATTTTATTTATATTTACTAAGTTCAAAGTTCTTCAACAGCGGTTCTCGGTGACAAGACCTGTATGGTCTTCTTTGAGTTCCCGCGTTCTTTATCTTTATTCTTTATTTTTATTTATTTATTTTTAACGATTTCTCTGCATGTAATTTTTCTTATTGATACGTTTGTAAATATTGTGTTAAATATTGTAATAAAGGACAAAAAAAAAAAAAAAAAAAAAAATTTATATTAGTAATAAACCTAATCAACAACAATGTCCTTTCAGACTATATCATTTACAACAGAGAAAAACTAAAGCAAAAAAAAAGAAGAATTGGATTGAGTTAGAATTTGTAAGATGTCGCAAACTACCGGTATTTTCTAACCTTAACTATCCGTTGCTAGAATCAATCTCTTTTATCTAAATTTTTTTTCTTATCTGAAGTTATATATATTTTTAGATTCTGCAATAGTTACTGTTTGAAATAAAGCAACTTTAAAAAAATTGATTTTTCTAACTTTTTTTGTAGTCTGCCACTTTAACTCCGGACCACAAACCTTGACGAACAAGATTGCTGTGAGGAGAAACAAGTTGAACTACTTTTTGGTAAGCGGTAAAAAATGGTGCAGACGTATTTATGAGGAAAACAATTTCAACAGTTGCAACAGTAATTTTATTTAGAAAATAGTCGTTCTCAATGACCTCTTCCCATCCCTTCGCACACGCAGACAAACACTCTACGGTTATATTGTTGAAGCTAATTCGCTAGTTTAATATAATATTATTATAACTAATGCACTATTTATAGCTCTCTCTCTCTCTTTCTCTCTCTCTCCTCTCTCTCTCTCTCTCTCTCTCTCTCTCTTTCTCTCTCTCTCTCTCTCTCTCTCTCTCTCTCTCTCTCTCTCTCTCTCTCTCTCTCTCTCTCTCTCTCTATATATATATATATATATATATATATATATATATATATATATATATATATATATATATATATATATATATATATATATATATATATATATATATATATATATATATATATATATATATATATATATATATATATATATATATATATATATATATATATATATGTACATTAGGGCCCTGCAAATTGATTCAATTCGGTTTGCAATCGATACTGCTCCGATTCGAGATTTAGTTTGAAAAAAAGGATTTAAGTTTTTTGAATCACTTTTTTTGTTTTTTATTTGTGTTTGTTTCATACATACGGCGTTAAAAAGTTGTTGAAAAATTAGCACATATCGGAAAGTTCAGCGGCAATAAAGTTTTGTAATGTAACTTAATAAAAATAATTGCCGATTAGTGAATTAAACAGAGCTGAGTGCAATAACACCTAACTACTTTTACGCGTTACTAGTAGCAACCAGACAATCTCTAATGGCCTTATTATAAAAGGACAAAAATAGACTTCGACAAAGCACTAATTGCAACAATTTTAATTACAACTATCAAAAATGAATTGTCTATAAAAAATGTTTGTCTTTCTAGACAATCATTTTAAAAACGGACACTAAATGAACAATCTCGATTTTTTAATGAGGTATAGAAGATCTATTTAATATATAATTTGAACTTATAACGAGTAATTAAATTTTCACTGCAGCATCGTTTCAAAAACTGAAAACGAGCACAAAATTATAAATACAATTTTTCTAACAGAAGTTCATTTTTTAATTTTTTGTCCAGCGTGTGCTGTTGATTAAAAAGTTAATGTCTATTTAAAAACCTCAAAATGGACTATTTTGTGCTCAATTGAAGTTCATTAATTACTCAGTTCAGTTGTTTTTCAATTCTCAGTGAATGTGCGTGAAAATTTATTTTTAAAATGCCCTCTCCAGTTTGGGATTACTTCAAAAAAGTTGAAGGTAAGTTTATCATTTAAAAAATTTTCCTTAGTCACTAAAATCTTTATCACCTTCAATAAAATTATTTTAAAAATATGTGATCAAAGAGTTGTCCTTTATAAAATGTGGATTAGTAAGTAGAAGATTCCAATAGGTGTTAAAATTTATTTAGGTTTGTGAATAAAACAATAGTGAAAAAGAAAAATGTTTTTTACTTTCATTTTATTGATGAATCTGACTATGATTGGATCTAAATTTTGGAAAATCAACTATTTGTGTAAACATTATTGTCATATTCCGTTTTTTTTATTTTTAAATTTGTCACCATAAAAGTCATTTTTACCATGAAATAAAATTCAAATATAATGTATCGTATATTTTCTTTTTTGTTTCTAAGGGATTTTTTGGGTAATTTAGATTTTATTGGCAAAATAGACAAAAAATTATGCTTTGTAGACTTATGAAGTGAAAATTATTTTTTAACTGAGCAATCTTAGGACACCATCAAAAATTTGATAGACACAACAAGGACAAAAAATTAAACATTTGTTGTGTCCATTACAACATACAGAATTGTCTATGTCTGTGTTGTAAGTCTATCCATAGACTAGTCTGGTTACTAGTTACTAGTTTGTAGAATTCTTTGAAAAGACGGAACATTCTGGCAATGCAAACAGAACAATTGTAATAAAACGTATTCAGATAAGAAAACTGAACCTTTATCTCATATATGGAACCATTTAAAATATAACCATGAAAAGCTACAGGAAGAAGCATCTCAAAAGCGCGCATCAGCTACAAAAAAAAAATCCCAATAACATAATTGAAAAATTATCAGACTCTTCATTAAACTTACATTTTAATGGACCTTGAATAGACTCAGTTATTGAAAAAATTTTGATCGCGCAGAGCTTAGACTTATAATTAAAGATGGAAGAACATTTGAGAAAGCTTCTGGATCTAGCTTCATTAATTTGTGCTTGGTGTTTATTTAAAGGTAATATCTACAACCACACGCGACCACTATTTCTCAAAATTTGGGTGATACAGTTGATGATCTATTTAATAGCTTCATGAAGTATGAAGCCGCACTTTATCTCCAAATCTAACACCACTTTTGATCACTTTAAGGCCGACAATGACTCAATAGCAACAATAATTTATATAATAGCTTTCAACAAACTATAAAATGGCAGTTTATCTTTAAACCTAGCATCACTTTTGATCACTTTAAGGCCGACAATGGCGATAACTTTTTTGTTTCTACTTGTCGCAATATTTCATCCTAGTGGGTTTTAAAACCATGCTGTTTATCAGTTGTAAATCTGGAAATAAAAAATGCTTGTCACAAAACTACTTCCACTGCAGAGTGGTTTGAAATAATCAAAAAATGGCATTAATTCCGAATAGGCGAAAATCCGATGTAAAAAGTTCTGATTATGCAAGATTGTTGCAAATTAGTCATATTTTCATGTTCTAAAAAAAAATTTTTTTTTAAACAACTTGGCGTTTTCCCACAGATGCTCAAAAATGTCATTTTTTAAAGAAAAATTATTTAGTGAAAAAGCAATAATTTCGAACTCTTATTTTATTTCTTAAACCACACCTGTGAACTTCATATATTATATATTAATCGGAAGAATATTACACAGGCTTTCAGAGTTTAATTTAAATTATTTTATAAAATTTCATTTTATGCCGTAAAAATGCAAAGAAAGATAACTTTTTGAACTAGAAAATATTAGAATACTTGAATGTGACTTTTTTAAATTTTGTATGTTTCTGTAAAAATCTGAATACGTATGGAACTTCGACCCTTCTTATTTTAATCCAGTATAGGTTTCGATGTCGCCCGGACCCGCTTTTCAATTTAAAAATATTTCTACTTAAATTTTTTTTTTTTAAATAAAACATGACAGTCATTTTCAATCAAATGGCATAATATTGTCATTAAAAGATATACTTGTGGTATCGTTAAGACCTGCAATTAATATAACGTCAAAATACTTCCTTTAAGTTAATATAACCTCGAAATCTTCCGCAAATTGAAAAAATTTACAAAAAATCTTTTTGTTCATTTAAAATTGTGTAAATAAATAAAAAAGTACAAATCGTCTTAAATGAAGTTAAAGAATAAAGATTTTATTACTTTTGTGATTGGTGATGTTACTAAATTGTCGAAATGTTTAAAATTTTTGGAGAAGAAGAATGTTATGAAAATGGAAGGTGCTCAAGAAAAAGAATTAAAAAAAAAATTATTAACATTACAAACCACGTACAAACAAAAAATGATGTTGAGTACTCAGAGTATAAATTTCATAGAAAGTCAATATCCTGGTTAGGACATGAATTTAATTTTGAATTTAAAGAAGTTATTTGGATATTCTCAAACGTATTAGAAGCGCCAGAATTAAAGAGAGGGGCGGCATACATTGCCTTTTAAAGGCAAAGGAAAACTAGCAAAAAGAGTAGCAATTTTTAATCTGTCTGAAAATGCCTGAAAAAACTGAATATGCAAAGTATATACTCGAAACAGCAATATTCACACCAAAACAAACAGAAAATAAGAACTTAGAAAAAATTATCATGTGCATTCTACAAGATCAACAATTGTTTGGCATATGATATTAATAAAAACATTGACAAAGACATTAAAAAAATGTCTCCAGAGGAGGGACTTGCTTTTCTATTAAGTTATGGTTTTACTAAATCTCAGTACATGGCGATAGGATAGGAAAGTTAAGAGAGAGGTGCAGATATTTATCCACTTTACAGCGATGTTCTGGAATCTAAAAATAAATGTAGACCAAATAGTTTTCAGATCTCTGACAATGAGGCAAATGTGCCATTAAAAATATTTTAATACCTTCTGTTCAAAAAATACTAGATTCAAAAGAGGCGCAATTTATATCCAAAATTACTAATTAAAAAGGACTCAATTGAGTTGATGTAAATTGGGGATTTGTTGGACCCAGGAATTTTTCACAATTCAATCAAAAGTTCGATGAGGCATTTGAAAGTTCATAAGACAACTCGCTTTTCTCTTACGATTGTACCCTTAATACTTCAAACATTTGACTGGAATGTGTTTGGGGCAAAACTAACCATGGCAAATAAATAAACTTTCTAATATTATGATATGGCTACCAAATGGAAATGTTCTTAATATCAAAAAAACCTTATTTTAAAAGCCATCGATTGAAAGTTTTAGCGGAAATCACTGAAACACCATCAATTGTGTCCGCCTTGTAAAGCAACTCCTACTGAAATGAGTCACATTGAAAAATTACACTAACAAATTATTTAAGACTGAGAAGGGGTTTTTACTCTTTGGGATAACTCCACTTTATTGCTGGATTTGTTTCATGGAATCTCCTTCATTTGACGAAGAAATTGGATATTAAGAAATAGCAGGCAAAAAGAAAAATAAATAGAGGTTATGTAAAAGCTCGGAAATGTCATATCCAAAAAAGATTCTGGGATAAATTAAACTTAAACGTAGACAACGGTGAATTTTTTTTCATACAATATTGTTATCAAAAATTCTGAATATAAATTTTATTGTCCATTTAAGTACATTATTAATATGTTTGTTTTGTCAAATTCCAATGAATACAATAAAATTTGAAATTTGTTGTCAGCAAACAGTTTTAATTATCAATGAGAAATATTCATGGTATAAAGTTCCTTCGAAATATTCGTGTTCATAAAGTTTTAGCTCATGGAGCTCAAATCACAATTAATTTAATTTAATCTTAATTTTAAAATCTTAAATTAATTTTGCCAGCTGGAACTTTTGGTAAAAATGGCGGAGAAAGTCTTCACAAATGTCACAAAAAAGACCTTATGGATCATAAAGAAAAACCTCAAGAATTAACAACTTAACTAATTTTTTTTTTCGATGTTTAGAAAAATCAGATCCAAATATTTCTATTATTATTTTGAAAAATCGTTTGAAGTCTGTGTGTAAATCAGTACTACCAGAAGAAGTGTTGTAACTTTAACTGATTGAGATTTCCACAAGAAGTAAGGATGTTAATGAAGAGGTTTTACCTGAACTAATTGTACAGCTAATAGGAAACATTGGGATATTGAGATTGTCCTATAATCAAGTTGCATTTGATCTTCTCTCTGCACAAGCTAGAAATTGCTCATCAGAACGAGGAAACTCTGTGGGAGGATATATATATATATATATATATATATATATATATATATATATATATATATATATATATATATATATATATATATATATATATATATATATATATATATATAATTCAGAAAAATAACTTTTTTACAAAATAAAAGCAATATTTAACTTAATATAATCTTGTCATGAAAAATAATAGATCTAAAGAAACAATCATGTTTAAAAGTTTACAAGGACTACGTTATTGTTTTCTCGGATGTGATTAAAAAAAAATCAAATTAAAGTGATGCCACTGTTACTTTGGCTTTTTATTGTGGACACCATTTTTCTGGAATTGATAAAAATTAAAAAAAAGCAACACATTTTAGCAAACAAACAAAATAAATAATCAAATAAAATAAAAAAGATAAAATAAAATAAAAATAAAATAAAAAAGAAAAAAAAGGTAAAAGTTAACAAAACGCTTGCCCAAACGATATTTCAATAGTTGATATTCTGTGAATGAACGAATAATATATATTTTTTAAGCAAGTTTTATTTAGAAGGTGTATTATTTTATGCATGATGCCCATTAACTTAGAGATTTTGTTTTCGATGTGCAAAATATGATTCTTCCAACTAAGATTTTTTTGAAAAATTATTCCCAGGATTTTCATAGAATGGTCTTTTTCTATATTAATGTTGTTGATCATAAGCTTGGGAAGTTGAAGTGATAAGTTAACAGAGTTAGATTGTTTGTGAAACAAAACATATTTGGTTTTAAAGATGTTTAGGGAAAGTTTATTAGCTTTGAATCACTTATTTAAGTTTTGCAGCTCGTGATTAACTGTAGAAAATGTTGTTTTTATATTTGAGTGAGTAAAGAAAATATTCGTATCATCAGCAAAAAGAGTAAAGTTTAGAATTTTTGAGTTAAGTAGATATCGTCCACATAGAGTAAAAATAGTAAAGGTCCAAGAATTGAGCATGGGGTACACCACAATTAATTGTTTGTAATCGTGTTTGTGTTGACTTAAATAACAGAAAACTGCTTGTTTTCTGTTATTTAAGTATCATCTGAACCATTTTAGATTGTTGTTTGTCCATATATCTCTAGCTTGTATAAGAGGATCTCGTGGTAAACTGTATCGAATGCTTTGGTTAAATAAATAAACAAGACTAGAGTATGTTCATTATTTTCAAAACCCTTCAAAATTTTATCGACTAATTCAATTCTTGCATGATATGTTGAATGGCTCTTGCAAAAACCAAACTGTTTGCGAAACAGAATATTATTTATTTCAAGATAGTTATATAATCTATTATGCATGATACGCTCAAGAAGTTTTGAAAAGCAAGAAATAATCGATATAGGCCTATAGTTGGATGCTAAAGAGTCATCGCCATTCTTATATATGGGGACTACTCTTGCTAATTTTAATTGGTCAGGAAAAACACTAGTTTTAAAGGATAAATTGAATATTGTTAAAAGAGGTGATTCGATAATATTAAATACTAATTTCAAAACAATTGCATTGATTTCGTCGATGCCTGGACTTTTGTTGGTTTCTAGTAAATTTAAAGCTGTTCGAAGTTCATCCGAGGATATTTCAAACTCATTCATAACTGAGTGTGTTTTTTTTAATAAGGACTTAAACGTTTTGCTTCCCGGAACTATTTTTTCTGCTAAACTTTTACCAACGTTTATAAAGAATTTATTAAATGTCAGCAATTTTGTCTTTGTCAAAAACATTTGTGTTCATTTTTGTTTGTAAACAATTTGGAAAAACAGTGTTTATGTTTAGTTTCTTTTTTCCAGTTACTTCTTTTATTACATCCCATTTTTTTCTACCATTTTCTATTCAATTTTCGAGCAGATCGGAGTAATAGTTTTTTTTAATTTGTTTTTTTAATTTTTCAAAAGAATTTTTGTATTTTTTATATTTCGTTTCATTATTTAAATTTTCATTTTTTAAAATATTATCGTAGAGCTTTTGCTTCTTTTTTTATGATTTTGTCATCCAAGGGTTACGCAGGTTTTTAGACTGAGTTTTTTTCTTGGTCTTTGGAAAAGCTTTTTCATATTGTTTAAAAAATAAGCGTATGAAAAGGTCATAAGCATTATTCGCATTGTTGCACTCAGCTACGAGTTCCCAATTGGTTTTGTGTATCAAATCGCGAAATTTTTTTATAGAATTTTTGTTTATTTGTCTGATGTAGGTGATAAAGGAATTATTATGTTCAATGGTTAGTTATCAAAAAATTTGGAAAATGGTCACTTAAATCGGATTTTATGATACCACTTTCGGTTTTACAAATCAAGTTGTTATTAGTTATAATATTGTCAATAATTGAAGAAGTTGTTTTATTAGTGGTATAACACTGTGCTGAAGAAGTGTATTTATAAAGCGCCTGACGTTGGAATCGCAATTAGTATTTAAAAGGTTTATGTTAAAGCCACCTGTTATGTAAATGTTTTTACTTGAGTCAGGTAATATTCGTTCCAGATGTTTTTGGAATAGTTCGAAACTTTCATTGGGTGGTCTGTATAGAGCAGTAATGAAAGTATTTTTTGCTTTTTAATTGATTATTTTAATAGTTAAAGACTCGCAATCTGCATTATATATGCTGAGGTTTTCTATCTTTTTGAAAATAATTGAATCTGTAACAAAAATACACACTCCTCCACCAATGCCCTTTTTCCTTGCTTGATGGATTGATTTATAACTCGATTAAAAAAAATTTGAGTTTGAATCTCCATTTTGAAATCAGGTTTCTGTTAGGTATATTACACTAGATTTGTGGTTTAAATTTTCTAACATTATTTTCAAATTTTCAAAATTTTTATTCATACTCCGGATATTTAGGTTAAACAGCGAAAACGAAGATGATGAAGAATTAAGAAAGCTAGAAGCCTCACTGAAATTAAAATAATTAGTTTCGATTGAAAGTTTGTCAAAAATATTTTCATCAGGATCAATGTCATTTGTTAAAAGTATATTATCTCTGTGAGATATATTTAAAATGTTTGATATATTGGTTTCTGCCATGTTAAATGTTAAAAATTATTTACTTGCAGATATTTATGAGGTTGATCATTTTTTTTTTTATAAGTTTTACTAATAAGTTTTTTGTTATTTTTAATGAAAGCTTATTTTAGATTAACGATTTTGTCATACCTGACGGCAACATTCTCACCGATTTGACGTCTTTTTTTGACTTCAGTCAGCAATCACTTTCTAATAATTACGGTATTGAGCGAAAAATCTTCGTTTATATACATGCTTGTTCCTTTTAATTTGTGCTATACTTGAAAGAATTTGGCTTTATCTTTGTGTCTAAGTTAATTAATTAAAACTGTTCTTGGACGTCCATCCTTTCTCAATCCGGTCCGATGTGCTTGCTCGATTTCAACTCCATTCAGTCCTAATTTATAAGATAAAAATGATTGAACTTTCTCTTCGGTTTCAATCCAAGTTTCTTTTGCACTTTTTGGTATTCCATCAATTCTCAGATTTTTTTTTCGAGATCCATCATCGATTTTTCTGTATTTTTCTTTTCTATTTTCCGCTAGAATGTTTTCCTTTTCAAAGCGTTCATTGTTTTCTTCGTAAACTTTAGCTATTGTTTTATCGTAAAGTTCTTCTTGAAAATTTAAAGATAATTTAACGTTTTCAATATCTTTATACTAAAGTTTTGATTTGGTTAGCATTTTCATTAAAATTTTGTTCGACTTTATCAAGCCGCTCATTGATGATTTTCGTGTTTGGACTTTAAATTTCGACAAATATTTTCTCTTGTTTTTCAAGAAAAATATTTGTCGAAAGCCTTGTATTTTTTCAAAGCTTCCGTTTTCTTTCGCAACTTTCTTTTTCTTTTTCAAAATTTTAATGTTTTTTCTTTCCTTTTTACCTTTTTCATTTAGTAACTTTTTTTTTCCAATTGTTTCTTTCTTTATCTTTCTTCCTCTATTTTTTACTTTCTATCTATGGCGTCTATCTTTTCATCCTTTAATTGTGACTTTTCTTGCACTTTTGTCTTTGGAATTTGTTACCACGTTTCAGAGATAAACGTTCTATTTTGCATTTGAACATTTGGACTGATTGTTTAGGCCATATTAAAATACTTTCGATTGGATTTATGATTTCTGCTGCTGTTTTCAAACTGAAAAAAGCTGGTTTTGGTTCTAATACTGCTTCAATATTGCAATCAGGCATTTTTTTATCGGTTATAGTTTGTACATTTTCTAAACTACAAGTTTTTGATAAATTTTTATGATTCTGTTGTATTTCATCAGGTAAAATTATGGTCTTAAATGTTTCAGATAAGGCTCTTTTCCAAAAATGATACAGCTGGAGGTATACAAGATCACCTTTCCAACCTTAATGTTAGTCAGCAATTTTAAACTGCTTTAAAATAATTGGATAAATGCACTTTTCAATAAATGTTATGGGAGAGAAAGCTTATAAATTCAAACTTGAATGGTTCTTTTTTAAATAAGGAGTTAGAGCAACAGCTGACTCAGATAATCTTGGAACAATTTTTGTGTAGTCAACACTATTAGCATCAAATAGAAAAATTTCGGTGTTTTTTAAAATCACTTTTAATATCATTTGGCATAAAAGGATCGATTATAAATGAATTTAATGCTTCTGGTACATTTTCATTGTTTACTTTTTGTCCTTCATGATCAATGCAGCATTGTTGGCAAAGAGTTCCACTTTCATTGGCCCAAAAACTGTCAAATCGAGCGGCTGCAAAATATGTGTTGCATTTGGGAACAAAGCAACAAGAATTATTCCATTTTTAGAGCAAAACTCACTAAGTTTGATAAAAAACTGTGACGCATGAACATCAATAAAAATAATAACTGGTAAAGGAAGTTCTTTTTTTATCAAAAATGAATGAAAAACGTTTGTAATATACTCAAAAAAACATTCTGCGATCATCTAACCATTTTCACTTTTTCCAATACCCCATCCTGATGGAGCAGGATTTGTAATACTATTTGGAAGACGAACATATTTAAAAAGTGCTAATGATGGGGCAAAAGTTCCGCTGACATTTACTGCAAATAAAGTGAAGATGCTTTTTTTATTACTTTGAGCACTTTCTTCATATGTATTTTTTCCTCGTTCATCAATTAATAAATTAGTTTTTGGTGACAACTGAAAATCACTCTCATTCATATTGAAAACGCGCATCGAATCATTTAAATATTTAGCTTTTTCTCCAAAATACAATGGATTTTCAGCAAATCATTTTTATATGGCTTTTTTCGTTACTCCTTCTCTATCTCGGTTTAAGTATTAACCTCGTTTTTGAGATAGCGTTCATTCTGGTGCATGTTGGTAACTACTCGACTGACTTGTTTTCAATGTGTTCATCTAGTACCAATTTATACCCGTATTTACAGAGAAGTTCTTTCAGATATTTTATCACAAAGCGTCTTATAAGGAAATTCTAAACGTCACGTTCGCTTTGCATATGCCCTTTTTCAACAGCATTAATAGCATCACGTATTCGATTATTTGTATGTTGTTTCTTCATTTTCGAGCTACAAGCTTTGTCTTATAATTTTGTTTCGTCATGGAAAAAAAATCTAAGTAAAATAATATTTATTTTTATAGTGAAAAATGAAACAAATTGATTTTTAATTAGACATACCATATGTATTGAACGACATTTTTTTTTTGTTTATATTTATCGTACATTCAAAAATACATTGATACTATAATAATTAGTGGTTTAAATAATAATATTAATAATGATTCATGTTTTATATACCTGATTAAGTCAATTTAGAAATAAAATTTTGCGTTATCTTATTATATTTCCTTGTTTTATTTGAAAAGATTCTAACAGCTGCTTCTTAAAAAAAAAGTATATTCAAATGTTGACGTAATAAACCCAATTGCAAAATTTATGTTAGTATTTACAACCTTTGATAAGTGTCGACTCACGGAAGGTGTGGAAACGACACTATTTAAAATTAATTAATGAAGGTAAAAATATCTTAAATCGCACTTGGCAAGTATTGAAAGAAATTACTAAAAAACAAAAAACATGCTCAAGCTCAATGCCATAAATCAGAGCTGGATAAAAAACCAACTTTTTATTATTTCAGAAAGTGGGTTTCAAGGTTTCTTGGGTTTTTAAGGGTTTTTGGTTTTTTTGGGGTTTATTTTTAAATGCTAGATATAGATATCAAAATACAAAAATCAAATATTATTGACCGCATAACAATCATAAAATATAGATTTCCAGAAAATTTAATAAATATTATAACGAAATTGTTTAAGATATTAAAATTTTAGCAAAAAATAACATAATAATAGTTTTCAAAACTTAAACTGGAAAAAAAAAAATCTAAAATACCCAGATTTTCTATTTCATTGGGTTTTTTAAAAAAACTCAAAAAAACAAAAACCCAAATAATCCACTTTGTCCAGCCTTGCCACAAATGCTTAAAGTCGATAAAGTCTTTATTTGGGCTACCCTTTGATTTGATGTGGTTTGTGGTCAGGAAAATTAGTTCAAAATTGCAAACTGGAATAATGTGTTTTAGGGACAGCTCAATTAAATTTACTTTTTAACAGGTCCCTATTGATTTGAAAAAAGAAGTTTTTTCAAAAGTATGTCATGTTGGGTCTTAAAAGTAGCGAAATTATATAAAAATTTCAAAAAAGATGATAATTTCATACTACAATTATTATTTTAGATTTAATTACACAAAAACTATGGTTTTTTAACTAGAAATAAATAAAGTACATTTTTACAAGTTTTTAATAAAAAAAAAAACTTTTTAATTTATTTTTTATAAAACAATTATTATTTTTGAAATTTATATAATAAATTGCTTCTTTTGAGTACCAGGTTGACCAACTTTTAAGGAACTATTTTTTTTAACTTTAGGACCTCATTAAAAAGTAAACTTAATTGAGCTGTTACTAAATATTGGAATAATGCTTTGAAACTTTAATGATTTACTTTTTTTCATCAATTAACAACATTTAAACATCAAGCCACTTAATTATTAAAAAATATTTCTTTTGGACTGGTCTAATATATATATATATATATATATATATATATATATATATATATATATATATATATATATATATATATATATATATATATATATATATATATATATATATATATATATATATATATATATATATATAAGATAATTGCACCCCTCCCTCCTCCCCTTTCCCTCCGTGTGTATATGAATATATAGATTCTGTAGAAAGTCTATAAAATGAATATATAGAGTCTATAGAAAATCTATAAATGATAGAAATGTTGTTAAATAGAACAATTTCGTTAAAGCAAGGTTACCTTGCGTGCTTTTTTCTTCGCAAACTTACGCATTACTGTCTCAAAGTTTATATCTTTTGTCAGACTCAATACTTAGCCTAGCCAGGTCGTAATGGCAATCCTGAGTCATGGTAGACCTGAGCCAGATGTTTTTTTAGATATTTCAACAATCATCAATTTAATTATTTTTAGATCAAATTTATTATCAGAATATTCTGCAATAAACTCATAAACTTTGGGAATCATTTGAGAGGTAATGTACTTGCAGTCTTTCGAAAAGCGAGGTTACCTTCTCTTAAGAAAAGGATGACATCAAAAATTCTTCTCAAAATTTGTTACTATTTTTCCAATTCTACTTTAATTGATGATTCAATAAAACTATTAATACCGTCTCGCATTGAAAGACGTCGAAATTCATTGAAGTTCACGGCATTCTAGATAGTATTCTCTATGCCCATTACTCTTTTCATAATCTGGAATCCTGTTACATAACTTCCGCCAATTTGAACTTGCTGGTCAGCCTTCAGCTGTAGTTAATGCTTATTGGGAAGCAATACTTAGCTTGGAACAGACACTGTTCCAAAATAAATGGTAAGGAAAACAATATAAAGAAGCCTTATGCTTCTTCCATACAAGCGAGTCTCAGGTACGCTGTTCTGCATTAATGTTTCTAAGCTTTGATATACATTTTTTAACTTTTTTTAATTTTTAATTATTGCCATTTTTTGGCAATTTTAAAGGAAAGTCAATCTGGTAAAAAGTCAACTCTGGTAAAAAAAATTATTTATTTCTTATTGAGAAGAAAACTCTGCTGTGATAAATCCAATGTCAAGTTTTGTACTTGATTGGTGAAGTGAATCACTACTTTATTTAGAATTTCTGTAGCATCAGATCCAGGTTGTAAATCAATATCTATGTCAATAATATTTGTAAAAGGCTCTGAATTATTATTACTTTTTTTCAATAGTTGTCATTTTTGCAACAGCTATTTTGTTCATGAATGCCTTTTTCATTCTTCTCTTTCTCCAAATTTACATCAGGATTGTTTCTAATTCATATTCAGTATTTATTTTTAATTCAATTTGTTGTTTTCTTACACCTAATTGAAAGAGTGTCAGTATTGCTTTTCTTTCATTATATATAGGGGAAAGGCGCCTATGATGGCATAGCGCCAATGATGGCACACCGGTCATATTTTTATAAATATTAGTTATGGTAAAAAAGTGATTAGACCAACATGTATTTTGCTTCTATAATCAACAAAAATTGCTTTCGGGATGTGCTGTTGTATTTTTAGTCCCTTTAAATATTTAAGATTGTGATTTTATTATCAACTGTGCAGAAATGAAATTTTCATGCATTTAATTTCCAAGTTTTTTGCATTTAGTAGAATACTTATTTTAATTTTATCTTTTGAACAAGGCAGACATAACTTGTTTAAATGAAAATGATGACTTCTTCCTATGATGGCATACTGACGAGTTAGGCGTGTTGCAATATTGACGAGTTGAGAAAAACTTTTTTCTTTCATAAAAACAACATATTTTTTAGTGAAGTAAAAAGGAATTTTGAGTTTTTAAATTTTTTGGTTCAAAAAACACATATAACGCAATATCTCTTATGCGCATGAGCGAAATTCTACACTGCTGCTGTATAGCACGACAGGGTTAATTAGGATGATTACGCGTAATTTCTGGCATTTCTGAGGGAATACCCTAAGGTAAAATGAAATTGTCAAGTTACCCTTGATGCTAACCAGCCCCATCCTTCCCTATGCCATCATAGGAGCAGTAGTTGCCTATGATGGCATACTTGTGCTTTTTTTTTTTTAAATAAAAATAACTAATATAAAAATAAAACTGGTAAAAACTCTTGGGGTAATTATTGTTCTACATGTAACAAAGAATGTATCCATTTCAAAACTTTTGTTCATGGTCTACAGGATACTGAATAATGAAGCTTCAAAGTTAAGTATGCCATCAAAGGCGCCTTTCCCCTACGTTTTTTTTTCTTTTTCTTTTTTATGCTCCAGATTTATGCATTTGTATACTTCTTGTGCGCAGAATCTTAAAAATGTCAAGTAAATAAATCCGAAAAAAATGTAAAAAATTTTTTACTATAATAAAATTAAAAAAATTTTTCCTAATTTAAACGTGCATCAACCACAGGATTAAAAACGTGGAAATCAACAAAGTATGAAATAGTTGAAAAACAAAACTAATTCAAAAAGATTGAAAATATTATAATAATGGGTAATAAATATAAATTGATAAATCATTGTTAATAACTTTATTTAAAATCTAAGATGATAAAGAAATATATAAACTAAAAAAAACAAGTAAAAATCTATATTTATTTCATTCAATTTACTTGCCCGTATTTTATATAATTCTTTTTTAAATTTAGTACGAATTAACTTTACTATGCTTTAGCGAGTTGGCATAACAGACTAACCAATAAAAAATTTTATAACTGCGGTGTAATGTCTTTCTTTCTATTAGTAACTGACATCGCATTTGTAAAACCAAAATATAGCAAGGAGTGTACCAAGGGCGTATTTGAGTTGAGACCATTTTTCTTCTATACTAACTAAAAATAATTTACACTCAATTACCTATAGCTTTGTTCCTGTTACTCATTCGCGTTTCGTGTAAATAAATAAAAATAAAAGCATCAAATTGAATTAAATTAAATATTTATTTAACATTATATATATATATATATATATATATATATATATATATATATATATATATATATATATATATATATATATATATATATACAAAATATATATATATATATATATATATATATATATACAAAATATATATATATATATACAAAATATATATACCAAAATAAGGTTGATAGTCAAATACTTAAATAACAAAGTCTATATTTCTCTTTTTTATTTAGAAAATTTTCAATTTTCTCATCAATGGATATAATAATATGCCTGTAAACACGCAGAAAAGCCATTACTTGATTTTGGCCTGTTCTCGATCTTAACCATGCTTTCAATTTACAAAAATATGGTTTAGGTCAATATATATTTCATAGTATCAGTAATTTTATTTAAATTTGATACAGTTGCTTTTTCTAGTAGGGTAGGGCGGGGCTAGTTGGGCAATTTTTAATAAATATAACAGATCTCTTGAACGGTACATCGGATTAATATAATTTTTTCACTATTAGAAAGATAATTTGATCTGCTAAAAAATGGTTGAGACAAAAAAACTTTTTTTAATTTTTTTTAGAAAATATAGTCTAAAGTTTATTAGGCTGCTCAACCTCCCCCGCCGAAGTAAGTTGAGCAATTGTGTGGGGTAAGTTGAGCAATAAAAAAATAAATGCATTTCTGTGACAATTATTAACTCAGTTATAAAACTAAAACATAGCTTCCTTATAAATTAAATATATACTTTCAATTTAAACAAGTTATTTAAGATACGCATATAAAAACTAATAATTTTGAGACTAAAATAAAAACAAAACTTTTCAATCTTAAAACTAAGCACAACTTTTTTAACACATTTTTAAACAAAACTTGTTAATGTTATGATAAAATAATCACTAAACACTTAATGCTAGCCTTCAATTTCAATTTTGCAGTTAATACAAATATAATTTTGGCTAGAATGTGAATCACATTTTCAATGAGACTATTGATTGCAACCTTGATACTGGATCCAATTTTCTTCTGGTAGTCTTTCAGAATAAGTTTCCCAACATACAAGACAAGCATAATCGTGTTCTGCACTTGTCTTTAATTTTTTTGTCAACTTAGTTTTTTTGTTTGATTGTTTTTTAACTTTTTTTAATATATTAAGCAGCAGAGTCTCCTTATTACCATGATCTGCAAAGGATTGACAGGCAAAACATTTTTTTGGTTTCTTTAAAATTTCTTTCTTCTCAGTTTTTCTGTTTATATATTTTTTAACTTTTTTAATATACTATTAACTGAGTCTCTTTATTACCACGCTTTTTATTATTATTTAAAAGAGATTGACAGGTAGATAATTTTATTTGTTTCTCAACTTTTTCAAGTTTCTGAGCTTGCTGCTGTTTTAATATAATTCTTTCTGGGGTATCTGTTAGAATAGCAGCTTTTTCTTCGTCTCGTCTAATGTATCTTTCTTGGTGCTCCTTTTGGGTAAGGTCGTACAGTTTCTGGAGAAAATGCTTTAGGAGTTTCAGGAATAAGTAATGTTGTCTCTTTATTAATACTATTTTTGACAGATTAACCTAAAGATGATATTAAACATAGTTCAGAATAAGCTCCCTGCAATAGCTCAGATACAAGATTTGCTGTTTCTATACGGTCTGTGACAAATGATGGTAAAAATTTCATTTCAAGGCTTTACATGCCTAATGAAGTGTTGGATAAAATTTTCGAATTCAATATCTGTAACCCAGCCACTTTCGTTACCTACCCCAATACAGTCCGGTGGACCATTATTGACAAAATAATCTATGTAATTTTTGCAAGGGAACACAAACATTGGAGGCACTGTATTTCCTGATGTAGATAGAGCAATTACCATTGAGACATTAGTGCCTCTTTCTCCAGATGTCATAGCACCAACATTTCTCTTGCCCTTTGCAGCCACAATCTTTCCAGGTTTTACAACTTTAGATACACCAGTTTTGTCAGCATTCCATATTTGTGAAGCACTTAATTTGTATATATGCATAATTTCACCTAGCTTATCAAAAAACACTTTTATATTTGCAGCGTTAAATGATGTTGCCCTGCCAGGACTAGTTGCTTCAGGTTTCCTTGTAGATAATTGAGGATTTCTTTTTAAAAAACTAGTCATCCATTCCTTAACAGCCATCTTAATATTTGTCCAAAAATCTGGTATTTTGATTTTGTATTGAAGAGCACACTCATAGGCAAGAGAAAGAACATATTTAGGAGTATAGCTGTAAAATAAAATAAAATATAGCTGTAAAATAAAAGTATATATATATGTAAAAATATATATATATATATATACATATATATATATATACATATATATATATACATATATATATATATATATATATATATATATATATATATATATATATATATATATATATATATATATGTATATATACATATATACATATATATATATGTATATATATATGTATATATGTGTATAAATACGTTAAAGAAGAAAACTACTGCTTTAGGAAAAAACTCAATTAAATTAACTACGGATACAAGAACTATAACCAGCTGTAACAACCATAAAATATATGTCCATCCAAATCATAACAAGTACACGGTTTCTTTCTCTTCACACTCCGGACCGTATTGGAATAAAAGCTGACACATTGCACATCCATATTTTGCCGGAATGCACAGTTACAACAATCCTCCACCCATAAAATCATTCATACTGTTCTAAATATGCTGGTTTACGACATTTTCGACCTGAACTTCCGATTTTTGTAGAAATGGACTCAGAAAACGACTCATGTTGTTCACAAGGTCTCTCGGAATCCACATTTATACTTTCAAACTGTTCACATACTCTGTTGGAATTAACATCCTTTTTAATCGGTTCGCATTCATCGTACATGTTATCACTTGGAACTGATGTTTCAGGTATTTGATTGTTTAACAAAGGACTATTTATGCCATCTGCTGTTTTAAATAAAGGTTTAATGCAATCTTCCACGTAACGTTTTACAATCTGATCTATATGTCTAATCTGGATACGACCATCCGATGTCAACACTTTATAGTTAACATTTCCAACTGCTGATACAATAATGGCTGAGATCCACTTCTCACCCCCAATATAATTCCTTACATAAACAAGGTCTTTAGGTTGAAAGAATCGACTTTTATTACTAAAGATACTTGGAAGCTGCTTTTCTTTGATTTTAGTGATGGCCTCAGGAAGAAGCATTGACAAGGGATTTCTTAATCTTCTACCTAATAAAAGTTCAGCCGGAGAAACTCCAGTTGTAGAATTTGGTGTTAAACAATATTTAAAAAGGAAGCAACACAATTGCATCTCAACATCACTCCCTTAAAAAGTTTTTAAAGAATTCTTAAATGTTTGCACCATTCGTTCTGCTTGACCATTTGAGGCTGGATGATACGGTGCTGCATAGACTGGTTTGATATTATTTGAAGCCAAAAACTGCTTATATTCTTCACTTAAAAACCCAGATCCATTATCACTAACAATAACTCTAGGTATACCATGGGTTGAAAATAAACTCATGAGTACCCTAATTGTTGTTTTGGCATCAGTGCTTTTTACAACTTCCACTTCGATCCATTTTGAGAAACTGTCAACTACTAATAGGAATATTTTTCCATTTATTGGACCTGCATGATCAATGTGTAATCTCTCCCATGGTTTACTTGGATTTTCCCACGGATGAGACTCAGTTAATGGACACTTTTGATTTCTTTGACAGGTCTCACAATTTTTTACTTTGATCTCGATTTCGGAATCGATTCCTGGCCACCAGACATAACTTCTAGCTAAAGCTTTCATTTTACTCACTCCTGGATGAACATCATGTAACTCATCTAATACTGCTTCTCGTAACACTCTAGGCACCACTACTCTTCGCCCCCACAACAAATAACCTTCTTCTTTTGACAACTCAGAAAACCAAGATGTGTATGGTTTCAGTTCCATTTTACTATCTTCTATCATTAATCCCCCATCTAACACTTTATTTAGAACCACTCCTAATATGGGATCATTGTATGTGGCTATCCTCAACTGTTTCTCTGTAATAGGGGTGTTTACTAGCCCCATTTTAGCCACATCCATGATTTTTAAGCGTGACTTTTCCCTCGATGCATCTAATGGTAAACGGCTTAAACCATCTGCAGCTCCATTCTTTTCACCAGGACAATACAGTAGTTTATAATCATATGCTGACAGTAGCAGGGCCCAGCGTAATACTCTTGCAGCAGCTCTTGCAGGAAGTTCCTTATTTTCTGAAAATAGTCCCACCAGAGGTTTATGATCAGTGTACAAAGTAAACTTGTGCCCATATAAAATCTGATGAAATTTTTTTACTGCAAAAACTAATGCTAATCCTTCCTTTTCAATTTGGGCGTAATTTCGTTCAGCCATACTTAATGTTCTTGAAGCAAAACTAACAAGTTTTTTACTACCATCATCCTGCTCTTGGCTCAGAACTGCTCCCACACCATGTGGACTTGCATCACAGTGAACTATGATTTTTTTCGATGGATCAAAGTAAGCTAACAATGTTGCATTGCATAACAATGTTTTAACTGTTTGAAAAGCTTCCCTGCTATTTTAACTCCATTTAACATTTCCAAAATACATTCTTCCTCAACAAATTATGGAGCGATTCTGTAATGGAAGCCATCCTAGGTAAGTAGGCATTGTAATAGTTAGCCATGCCTAAAAATGCTCTTAACTCTCTGACATTAGTGGGTTGAGGAACATCCTTGGCTGCTTCCACATTTTGTGTTGTTGGCCTGCAACCTTCTTGGCTGATTATAAAACCACAGAATACCACTTCAGGTTGCATGAAAGAACACTTAGATGCTTTAAGAGTTAATCCTGATTCCTTTAATATTCTTAATACAGATTCTAAATTGATTAAATGTTCTTTATTGGTTTTTCCTGAAATGAGTATATTGTCCACTCGTACTTTCACAAATGGTAACCTGCCCAACCTTCTATCCATTTATCTTTGAAAGATGCCAGTTGCACTATGAACACCAAACTGAAGACGAGTTGGCTGATATAAACCCTGATGCGTATTTGTTATTAGAAATTCTTGTGAGGCTTCATCTAACTGAAGTTGCTGATATGCCTGGGACAAGTCGAGCTTGGTGTATTTCTGTCCTCCTGCGATAGTGGCTAACTGATCAGTAGTGTTTGGTATTGGATAGGTATCCAAAGGGGCAGCTTGATTTATTGTAACTTTATAATCCCCACATATACGCAACGGACCTTAAGGATCTTTTGAATTCTTTAGAACAGGCACTATGGGTGCGGCCCATTTTGAATAATGGACTCTTCTCCAAACCCCTTGGTCTTTCAAAAAATCAAGCTCTTGTTCAATCCTAGCCCTCAAAGCATACGGTACTGGTCTTGGTTTAAAAAACTTTGGTTGTGCATCCTCACGTATGGGTATGTGACATTTATAATCTTTTAGGCACCCTAAATTATGACTAAACACCTCTGGAAATTTCGCCACTAATGCTTCTACCCTCGAATTAAACCCATTGCAAACATTGACATTTCTGATCCCTTTACACAATTCCATCCATTCTAGGTTCAGTATCTAAATCCAATCTCTTCGCATTAATGTGGGCACATTTCCCTTAACTACAGTTATAGGTAAAGTGCAAGATTGTCCTTTATAATCTACTTCAACAAGACCTATTCCTTCTGTTCTAACAAGTTTTCCTGTATAAGTCTTTAACACTTTTTTTTTTTTTTTTTTTTTTGCCGTTTAAAAATATACATTCCGTAATTTACTAACAAAATATAAATATAGCAGGGGCGAGAAGAAGACTAATATGTCTTATCACCAAGCCCCTTTATAAGTTCCGTAAATATAAAGTTTAATTTTAAAATAAGAAACTTACAAAACAAATGTACAAAAGTGGTAAAATAATAAATAAAACATCTATTAATAAAAAAAATTAATAAAACATCTATTAATTAAAAAAAAAAAAAAAAAAAAAAAAGTGAAAAATTAGCTAGAAGCGCTATAGGCTTAGCAAAAAACAAAAACAATAAAAATATATATATTAGGATATAAATAAATTTAACTAAGTCTTTTTCTAAAATTAATATACTTTTCATGTATTTGATAGATAAATCATAATGTAATTTTAGAAATAGTTTTGTGGTAAATCATTCTTTATTAATAGCTGTCTTAGTTTTGTCTTAAACTCATTAAGCATTGTAAGAGTTTTAAGTTCAGTTGAAAGTATTTGAAAGTAGTTGAAAGTAACACCACTTCAGACTTTCGTAGCTTTTTCTTATTTCCTTTTATTCTTCTATAAGAAGAAACACCCATTACGGAAACAGCAGCCCCTGTGTCAACTTCCATTCCAACCTCTTTACCATTGATTTTTACATTAATAATAACTGGTTCATTCACCCTCTCAGATTTCTCACCTATTGAATACAAGGCTAAAAAATCACTTTTGTTTTCATCTGCATTAGCAGGGCTTCCTTTAGTCGATCCTTCACAAATTCCAATTTGTTTCACTCCTAATTTCTTTTCCTTCCTACCATCAAAATCTTTTTTTTCTGATCGACATCTTCTTTTAATGTGTCCAATTCTGCCACATATGTGGCACTTTGAGTTGCGAAAATGGTAATTGTTTGCCAGGTGACCTGTGTAGCCACATCTAAAACATTCTCTATTTTCATCAATTTTTTTCCAAGTATCTATCTTGTGTACTCCATCTTGTTCTATAGGGCCTTCTCTAGTACCATGAATAGCCTTAGCATCTCTATATGCTGCTTCATATGCTCTTGCTGTGTCTAGTGCTGTCTCTAATGTTAAATTTTTTATAGTTAATAACTTTTGCTGAACATTTTCATTGTTTAATCCACATATCCACATTTCTTAAGTAATCATTTAATTTCTCACTAAATTCACAATACTCTGATAGTCTGCGTAACTCCATGATATATTCATTTATTGATTCTGCCTCTTTCCTGTCTCTTTTATAAAATTGAAATCGTTGTGCAATGAAGTTTGGGGTAGGCTTTAAGTGATTCCTAATTAGCATTATTATCTGAGTAAAAGTTTTATTTTTAGTGTCATTTTCGCACAAACTACGAATAAGTTTGTTTGCAGATCCTCCGACAGTTGATAAAAACACTGCTTTTTGTATTTCTGCATCTTTAATATCATTGTCAGTAAATAATTTTTAAACCGTTCTATGTATTTGATAAAATCATTCTTTTCTAAATCAAAACTCGATATATATTAGCCAAATGCATCATTTTCAATTCGTCGCCAATTGTTATAAATACGTTAAAGAAAAAACCTACTGCTTTAGGAAAAAACTCAATTAAATTTACGATGGATACAAGAACTATAATCAGCTGTAACAACCATAAAATATATGTACATCCAAATTATAACAAGTACACGTTTCTTTCTTATCACACTCCGGACCGTATTGGAATAATAGCTGACACATTGCGCATCCATATTTTGCCGGAAACCGACTTGCACAGTTACAACAATATATACATATAATATTTATATATATATGCATATATATAATATATATATATACATATATATACACATATACACACACACACACACACACACACACACACACACACACACATATATATACATATATATATATATATATATATATATATATATATATATATATATATATATATATATATATATATATATATATATATATATATATATATATATATATATATATATATACGTATATACATGTGTGTGTGTGTGTGTGTGTATGTATGCTAGTGTGTGTACACACACTCTCTAACTGTTATATACCAGTATTTAAAGTTTTCTATTTAAATATAGTAATATTTACGAATATATATAAATTCTTTATTCATAGTATAAATAATCAAAAAATAAAAGAAATATCTTATTTTATATATGTTTTGATTATATATATACTTAAAATTGGTTATATGTTTTTTTCAGATAATCACACTATCGTAATATTATTATAATAAACATAGAAAACAAGATAAACATATTATAAAACATATAATAAACAATTAATTAATAAACATATTTTAAAACATGTAATAATCAAGATAAACAAAATATTATTATAATAAACACAGTAAACAATTACAAAAATTTACTCAAGAACTTTTCAACTTAAAGATTTTATTGATCACATAATATTGAAGTAAAAATATTTTAAAAATATTTTTTTTTTGTTATTCACCTCCCCAAGGCCGAGGAGGCCACTACAGATGAGGAGGCTATTTAATAGTGATTATAACCCTCTCTCAACTCTTTAACTCCGAAACACGAACCTTGACGAACAAGGCCGCTGCGTGGAGAAACAAGTTGAAAAATTAAAAAATAATTAAATAAATAAATTAATAAATTAAAAAATAAAATTACTTAAACCATAATAACATATTTAAAATTAAAAAGGTTCAAGATATTACCTTGCAATTTTTATGAGTATTTTATAATTATTAATTTAAAAGTGTGAATGGACCTTAAAATGTTTACCAAACGAAATTTCATCTTCGCGTGTGATTTTAGCCGTTTTATTAATCGCTGTCAAATCCGCTCATCTAACCCCAACTAGACAAGGCGACACAACAGTTAGGTTATAAAAAGAAATATAAGACTTGGGGGAAAAAGTATAACTGTAATCAATAGCCAAAGAAATGGGTAAATTATAAACACGTGATTCAAGATAAATGTTTTTTTAAATGTTTTTTTTAAGCATCTAAGAGAAAAATAGCAATAATATATTTTTTTACTTTTTTGGTCCAAAATCGAAAAAGCCTCCGTGCATGTTACTGAACCGGTCCAACAACCATTTGATACGCATTTTATTACTATTCTACATACCTATCTTTTATCCATTAGATGTTTTTCCATGTGATGAGTAGAAATTTGAGATACTTTAGTTGCCCAACTTGCCCCTATACTCAACTAGCCCCGCTCTACCCTACAAAGTAACCAACGTCGGTAGTAAATTTATTACTTACATTCATTGATGTACTCACAATAAATGGTTGACTATTCTGATCTTTTGTTGCTTGCATACACTGAGAGAGATCTGGAGAATTTAATAGTTTTTGATTTCGGAAAAATATTATTAGTAACTTCATTTTTCGGGCATTTGTCCAGCCATTTTGACAATAAACTTTGTGTAGTATTGCGTTTACTCGTATTAACATTAATAGTTAAGCTTATATTAAAATTAAATACATATACTAAAAAAAAAATGCAAAATACAATAAAGTTTTGTAATAAATAATAACACAATTTACATTTAGTCATTATCATTACCTACTTTATATCATGGCTAAATACATAGTATAAGTTATTTAATAATACCACAGATTATATGATACTAGCTCTGTTCACTCGGGATGTAAACAAAAATCACATTAAAAAGGATCTGTAGTAATGCTACCGTATTACTACCGTATTATACGGTATAGAAGATTATTGTCTATACCGTACAAAAACTATGAATATTATCACCACGACAAAATCAGTGTAACCACAGTGCAGGCATAAAATTTTAATTAAGTATGATATCATTACGATTTATGATCTTCATCAAACGGACAATTTTTAACTGACAAATAGGTAGAACTGCAAGAAGTGTAGAAATATCGAGTGACCAATAGATAGAACATATACGGTGAGTACATACATTGGCTGAAAAATAGGTAGAACATGAAAAGAATGCCGCTACATTGACGTAGGGTTTTGGTTTGGGCAGGCGATCTATTAGTTTCAAAGCAATTTGTTTTTTTAATTTTATTTTTTGCGGGGGATTTTTTTCTGATTGTTTCCAGGGGGATTTTTACCAAGAACCGAAATAAACGGAAATATTGTTATAGATTGCTACGAACAAAATAATATACTATTTTTAAAATTTTTTGAGCATCTATTCATCAAGGTATTTTTCCTGAACATTTAAAATTTGCCAGGGTTACTCCTATCCAATAAAGACGGCAACAGATCCAATATCAGTAACTATCGTCCTATCTCTGTTCTTCCTATATTTTGTAATAGCTTAGAAAGAATTAACTTCAACATGATATACAATTATTTTAATTACAACAACTTACTTCATAACAACCAATAAGCTTAAGTTAGCTTGTGAAGTTTTGTACCTAAGAACGAATGCACTTTGCGTTTTTACACTAGAAATCAGCATTTGCACGCTTTTGAGCTGGACTTTTTGGATAGCTCTAATTTATCTATTCTTGAAGCTCTGGATGTTTTTAGCTTCTTTTACATTGAACCTCAGGTTTTCATTGATAAAAGCCGAATATCTTTCGATAGGATGTAACTCATTGTAAATTGCTTGCCAAACTAAGAATTTTTCAGCGAATTTTTGCATTTTAATGCATTTATATTTGGAATTCAGTTTCTTGCGATTGATTACTGAATATATTCGGTGCCCTGGAAATGATTGGATTTATGCAGCACAATAAGTTTGGAAATATGCCGCACAAATAGTTTCATCATCAATAATCAAACAAGATTTTTTAGCACATAATTTTGTATAGAGCAGCTTTGAACAACGAGTTGCAACATTTTCTCGCTTTTCTTCACGAAAAGGAACTTTTTTTTATTGTTTATGTTTAAATTTGAAAATAATACTAATACAATGATACTTTAAAACAACTAGCTAAACACCATATCAGAACACATGGAGATTTTTTCTGGTACATGTCTTAGACTTCTCTTTCTTATGTCATTAAAAAATTTTTACGCTTGCTGATTGCATCACTAAGTTATGTGAATGTTTTGAAAGCTTTTTTTAACTATTTATTATAATATAATTTAACTTTATTTAAAAGAAACAGAGTTAAACTGCGTTAATAAAATATTTTCATCTTTTATTTCCCGCATTGCATTATCTAGAGTTAAAAAGCAATAAATTTCACAAGTTCTTCCTAACTTTGCTTTTCAAAATTTAAACTTTTAAAGTAGCTATGGCGCAGTGTTTAGATTTCTAGCTCAGAACCAAGAGATTTTAGGTTCATCCCGGCTATGGCCAGATATGCACCATAGGAAAAGAAGGAGGCGAAACTTCCTGGTTAAATGCTCATCCGCAATGCATTGTGTTTAGATCGTTTGGCTTTCTTGAAGGGTCACGGTTTTTTAACAACATTGTTAATCTTTAGCAATTATGAATAATATTTTAATTTTAATTTTTTAAATACTTTCATATGTTGATTAACAAGAATAGAAACAAATTGAAAACATTTTTAATAATATAACTATAAATAACTAGGCCTATGTTTTTATAAGAATCCGTTTCTTTTTAACAAATATTTAGCCATCTTATAATAAATGCAATCAATATATATAAAAGAAAATTTATAGCCGGTATAGCAGTCTAAAGTTAATTCCGTCAATAAATACTCCCGGAGTATTTATTTCCTAGGAAATATGTACTCCGGGAGTATTTTTATCCAAGGAAATAATAACTCACGGGAATAATTATTTCTTAGGATATAAATACTCCCCCAGGATATAAGTACTCCCCTAAACTTGAATTTTGAAATATATAAATATAAAACTGAATTTGAGGTGGCGCGTCGCATCTCTCTGATTAAATAATTTTAAGCGTAACAACATTGGTTAAAAAACAGATGGTTTTTACAGCATTTTTACATTGAAAAGAGGTTGCACCTTTTGTTATTTTACTTCCTTTAAAGTTTTCAAAAATATTATAAAAATACCGTGGCACCTCCAAATTTTATCAAGAGGATACTTTTTCTTTCTACTTGTACCGCTTTTTTTGGTAATCGGCTTTAATCGCCATTTTATTGGGTTTCCCTTCAGTTAATTTTTTATTTTTATTTTAAACACTTATATCTTGTAGTATTTAGAATCCTTATGATTCCTTGGGATTATCATAAGAAAATCCCTTATTAAAAATTTCTTCCTAATTTTTCTTTTCTAAAAAAATGCTAATACTGGAACCCAGAACTATTTTTGGCCTCCGGTTTTGGTACAAAAAAATAATTAATAGATAAAAGTAATTATTTACAGTTTATAAAGTTTTACAGTTGTAACTATTGTGTTTGAATACAATATTTATAAACAAAAATAATTTTCAATACATCTAAGTTCGTTTCCATATGTGATTTACCTGCTAATAATTCGGCTGCAAAGGCAACAGCAAACAATCCACAACTAAAATCATCTGTTTGTTTTAGTACAGGCAGAAAAGTTATAAGTAAGTCTTCATTACTATTAACATTGTTTTTATATAAAGACTGAACATATTTCAAAGAAACAGGATTCAGTGAATCATAAAGACTATCACAAATATTGACTCTTCCATTAGAACAAAATGTAAGAAACCAATGGCATGAACCATTATGCATAAGTTGAATATGTTCAGTATTGACTGGCTGGTATGGATTTTTTGAACATTTTTGAGAATTTAGTACAGATTGGAATTCTGCATTTGGTCCTAGCTGTTTACAAATAAGCATTTGGGCAGCATCCATGATGTTGTCATTTAGCCACGAATTGAGACAACAAAATCTGTTTATCTTCATTTTTAAGATGATAAAGATTTGGAAAATTTAACCATAGTTTTTGAGGTTTTAAAGCCTTGCTACTTTGAATAATGCTGTTCAACAAGTGGGCAAAGATATAAACAAATCAGTGTTAAATATGCTTCGAGATCAATCGACACCAACTCTAAATAAATGAGTTCAAAAAAGTGAGAGAATAAAGCGACCAGCAAATTATAATATGACTTCGGCGGATGCCATAGCTTACGATGAAGCTGAACAAGCATCAAAAAAACAAAAATTAGATGAACAAGCTGCAAAGAAATTTACTAGAGAACAAAAAAAGATTTCCACTGCTACTCAAAAAGCAAAAAATGCACAGAAAAGAGAAGAAAAAAAAAGTTGAGACAAAGTCTGTCGTCTAAAATACCAGGTAAAAAAGGTATAAAGACGAAGAATTAATTAGAAGACCCTCATTTTCCTCAAGCTTCAAATAACATTTTAGTATCTGATGATCTTCTATGTTATTCTTGCAAAATTAATTTGACAAATAACTTAGATAACAAATGGCTTGCGTGTGAGCAGTGTTCAAATTGGTCATGCATTGAATGTGTCTTTGATTATCGTCCAACCATGGAATTTATTTGTAACGAATGTGTATAAAATAATATATATATACTTTTTTTAAACGATTTCATTTTTTTAATGGATTAAAATAATTATTTTAATGTTAGTATTATTTGTGTATGTGTTTTTCTGTATTTTATACGCATAAGGAATTAGGGACATAAACACCTAATTCCGGATAAAAACAATATTTTTTAAAAATAAAATAAAAGATAATATTTTTATAAATAATAAATTAAAATTTTTTAAAAATAATTTAAAAATAATATTAAATAATATCGTTTGATTTGTCTTGTTATGAAGTTTATTTATTTAAAAAAACTATTTAAAAATCCTGTATATTGAGCTAGTTATAACAATTTAAGTCCTAAACCATCCGGAATTAGGGGTTTTTATGGTATATCATAAGGATCTAAAACTTTGGTTTATAAAAATTAAAAAATCAAAAAATTAAAAATATTTCTCCCATCACAACCTCTTCTTCCAATTAAAAACTCTACTTTTCATTTTAAAATAAGCGTCGTATCATTTTTTGGTTCATAGTTAAAAGTGAATTTAAACTACAAAATTGTTCGTAGCTATCCTAACTATTTTTTTAAGTTGAAGTTTTTGTACGAAATAAGTATGAATTCAAATTAACATTCAGATAACTACTTATTATATTCAAGCCGTTCGTTTGGCAGATTGACTTAAACTTTTTATTTACCTAACTATTTATTTACCTAAATTTTAATTCTCATAACTTACTAAAATCTTTTTTTTGCATTTGTGATATTAAGGATCTTCTGGCACATCGCACAAATTAATGCCGGTTTGATATTCTGAATATTCTTTCCGATGTTGTAGATAAATTGTTAAAGTATTTACTTTTAAGATTGTAGGCTGTTTTGTTTTATCTATCCAAAATTTAAAATGCAAAAAATAAAGAAATAATTAGAATAATACTAATATTCGACAATAATAGATAATTAAATAATAGATAATTAAATAATAGATAATTAAATAATAGATAATTAAATAATAGATAATTAAATAATAGATAATTAAATAATAGATAATTAAATAATAGATAATTAAATAATAGATAATTAAATAATAGATAATTAAATAATAGATAATTAAATAATAGATAATTAAATAATAGATAATTAAATTTTAGATAATTAAATAATAGATAATATTATGCAAATATAGGAAAAGTAATAGTTTAGTTATGAGACATACAAATGTGTGATAAATATAATTATGATTTATTTAATATAAATATATCATAACTATATTTATATTAAATATATCATAATTATAATTTATATAAATATAATTATGATATAAAATAGCTAAAATGGTTTATGTTAAAAGGGGGTTCAGTTACAAACGCTGCGTAATTAAGATAATTAGTGTTTTGGTAACTGTGGGTGTGTACTGTGGGTTGTGTACTGTGGCGTGTGTACTATGGGTTGTTTACTGTGGGGGGTGTATTGTGGGGTGTAGCGATTTTATCTTCAAGAAATCAAGTTTTGAATTTTGCAAATTTTTACGTAAATTTATATTGAATAACAATCAACAATTATCCTATAAAATTTTAAATTGAAAAACCAAATTACAAATATATTATTAATTAAAAATTATGAAAATCATAAATCGTGTTGTCTTAATCAAATGTTCTAGCGCTTCCGACAGCAGTATACTACCATTATTGAAAGAGAATCATATCATTATTGTCCTTTGTTGTGTGCTCTTGTATTAATAAGCTTTAATAACACTACTAGTCAAGATTTGAAAATGGAAATCATGGAAACGAAATGGTGGAAGAAACTATACAAAGGGTGCTTTTTGAAGTGATAAGATATGTCTGGATTAGAAAAGAAATACAATTTCAAAGCGAACTACTAAAACCGCAAATAACCGAGTTTCACTTGACTTAAATTAAACTACTGAACTAGTTTGAATAAAGGTCTAAAACGTATAGCTTAAAACTTTATTTTTTACAGTATTAAGTACTACTGTAATTGCTCACCTACAACATAGACAACTTAGGTCAAACTAGGGTTATCGCCTAGCAATTTATTTGTTAATTAGGCTGCACCTCTTTACTACAAATGAGGACGTCCAATAGTTCACCATATTAATTTGGTTTAATGTAATTTGTATAAACCTGCACAGGTAATATTTATTGGAATACCAACAGTATTTGTTTCGTAAACATTTATGAATAAAACATAAAAAATTGAAATACTTTTTCAAGCATAAAAGTAAAAAATATTTGTACCTATAATCATAATATCTATCATATTTATAATCATTGATTGACTGTCACAACATTAGGCATTGGCGGTGAAGAAAAGAAGAACGTGTCCGGTATTTTTTGAGCATTATTTTATGGTTGGTACATATCAGTGGATTAAGTAGTCATGTATAAGTTTTGTTTATGTGATGTGTTTTTTGCATTTATGTTTTAAAAATATAAAAATATAACATATAATTTTCTTTTTATGTAAACATAGGAATAACTGCCACTTGGTTCAGACTTGATGATTATGCTTTGCAAAAATTGCAGTACTTGAAGCCCAGGAAAAAAATAACCAAAAACTAGTGCTCCGCCAACTTTAAATATAAAGACAGCAATTTATTGAGTTTGCTATTTTTCATCTATTTTTTACTAATATTAATCAACAAATTTCAAATTTAATCTAATAATATTTTAGCGTTTAAAAGTTATGACTCTGTAGAGTCTTTGTATTCCCCGAAATAAGGTTCCAATTATTTATGGAATAAATAATTGGAACCTTATTCTTAATAATTGTGAAAATTTAAGGATGAGAAAATTATAAACTCTACATGGTTATAATTTCAACGTTACTTGTATGAAATTGTTTAATAAAAGCATCATATTTTTCCTCTTCACACATTTATCGAATATTTTTAACACCTTTTCATGCTTTGTCACGTTTAAGCAATGAAATCTGAATTGATTTGTTTATAGCTAAAGGTTTGCACAAACCGTATTCATCAAACTTATCCTTAACTGATTATTACTTGTTTCATTTGCCAAAACTCATTTTAAACTAATCCATGAGGTAAAATCAATCTTTTTTCTCGTGTCTCAATAAAGGATACGAATAATAAGTCTCATTTAACTTGATTGATTGGACGTATTTTTTTAGCAGCACATGCTAAATGTTTTACTTCATATGTTTTATTCTAACACAGATTTTATATTTAAATAAAATTCAAATACAAAGTTTGTGTAATATGTATAATTTTATTTTCAGCAAGTTTTTATGCAAAGAAGCCACTTAACTGAGAATGACGGTTATATCGGTCAAAGTGAAAGTGTTACTTATATGTGCTGTCGTTGAGTACGATTTGTTTTGAACACTTAAATCTGAGACAAAACAGAATGAATTTTTTCAATAAAGAACTTTTGCTCTAGAAAAGAGTTACCGCAAAAAATGTGTTCCACTACCATTGGGTTTAACACAGACAACACTAGACATCACTGTTAAAAGTGGCACATGAAATGCCTGACAACTGTTCATTTTTGCATAGTTACTAGCTTAAGTAGCATTTCTTAAAGCATCAATGTTATAAACTAGACTAATATTAATTTGGCAGTGTGATTAAAAATTATTTTATGAATTTAAAAAATTTAGCACATTCCCAATTACTAATTTTAAGTAATTTTATGCAGTTCGAGGGCTCTATTTTATATTTAGTTGAAAACTACTACATAATCCTTTTAAAAAAGAACTTAAAGATTAAACCTTTTTATGCACATAATAATATAAAAAATTTGATTTGAAATTATTTTTTGAACCAAAACTTATATATTCTGATAATTGTAAAACAACTTCAGCTTGTTTTTCTTGACCATCTTAGCGCAAACTACAACATGATGCAAAGAATAGTTCTTAAGATGAATATGACGCATATAATGACGTCAATCTACTTTTCTTTGTTTTATTACTTAAAGTATCAAAATTCACCTGGGGCCTGCCGGATACTACAGTTGGATAAGAGCAGAGTTTTCTTTACTGATGAAAGCAGTTAGAAAGCAGTATAATTTTCTTACTATCAATTACAAATTGAACTGATATCGGTTTATTGTTTGTAGCCATTGTTTGTTATTCTACTTCAAAACAAATTTTAGACTATTTGCATATGTACCTTTTTCAACGATGCTTTATGAAATTAGACAGGTTATTATCTGTTGTTAAGTTTAAGCCATTTACAACGGCATCCAAAATATTAGGATTAGTTGTGTTTAAGTTTTCTTGTATTATATATGAATAAGTATCAAAACTTTTCATGTTTTAAATATATAAAAATGTGAATTTCATTTACAAAACCTTATAAATAGGCATTTTAGGATGTAATATTATAATATAAGTTTGTAACAGTAATTAAGTCTCAAGAGACCCAAATATTACATAACCATTTATAATAAAATAGTTTTAAATAAAAAGCTTTTTATTCTACAGCTTAGAAGCATATGGCATGATAATTATACAAAAATATATACATTTTATAAAAGCTGAATGCTTAAGCTATAAAGTTGTATATAATAATGTAATTTTTGAAAATGTATTTTTTTTATTACTTCTGTTCAACACCTTGCCCACTGTTCGCAGTCATAACCTTGAGAAAGAGGTTAGTTACATGTACAATAACTTTTTTACTTAATATCAAGAAAATATAAGAAAACTATGTAGGGACAGACAATTGTTGATGCTAATAATATAATATTACATTTCAGATGAAAGAAGCGCAGAACTTATTTGTACTAAAATCCTAAAGCGGAAATCTTAATTGGAAACAGGTGTATCAATTCAGCTAGCTTACAAAGGCCCTAAACTTTTTTCTATTGAAATGACTAAGAAAAAAGGGTCAAAAGCATTTTTCCTTATATCAAGGTGCCAGCTAGTGAAATCACAAGGTTTAAAAATATATTAACGTTAAGGAATTTCCACGTTAAAACTACTTATAGTGTTCTCAGGAGCTGGAAAAGAGTTTTTTAAATCTAATGCAAGAAAAAAACAGGAGTTCACAATCAGTGATCAAACAAGGTTGTTGAGAATCGGTTTATCATTATTAAAATTATTTTTTTGCACAATTAAAAAGTCATGCTTGATATTTAACTCAAATATTTTAAACTTTATTCTTCTTTTTTTTTAGGATTTGGTATGATTAGAGATAATGCAAAACAGCACAACAGAGTTTGTGAAATTTACAGAAAAAAAAGTAAAATTTCTGATCAGCTTTCAAAATTGTGTTTAAAGTCATTTGTTAGATAATGCCTCAGAAATCTTTTCTCTAATAGAGCTTTGCCTACTTTCTGGAAATATAAACTGTTTTTAAAACATAGATCATAAAACGCTATTCAAAAAAGAAACATCAGATTCCATAAATAATTGGAATAAAGCAATAGGATTCAATAAACCAAAATTACACAGTTTCCAATTCAAGAAAGGAAATTCTCAAAATTATTGGACAACATAGAAACATCAGACTACATTTTTAAAGCTGAGTCTTATGTTGTACCTGATAAGTTAAGAAAACTTACGTGTGCAATAAAGTTTAGACATATTTTACAAGGATCACATTAATGCCTACTATGAAAGAATTTATTGCATTAAAAGAAAATCTCCTAAAATGTATGCTCTAGTTATCTGTGTGTCTACTTTTTTCTGGCCAATCAATGGCCAACAAATAATATAAAAAAGATCTATAGGCAAGGATTCAAAATTTCAAGTTGTTACAAATTGTATCAATAAAAACTGTGAGGTCAGTTATTGTTTATAACAGTAGACATGCACATTTCAAAACTTAATTAGAGACATTTATGTTTTTAGAAGCCTCAAAAATGTTTTTATAAATCTTTTATTTCAATTTTATCTTGTAATAAAGCTAATCTTATACTCGTAATTGATATGTACAGAAATATAATATATTCAAAAATTAAGTCTCAATATGGTTAAATGTTATAATCAAACAGCTGCTTCAAATAAAAGTACTCTATAATTTTTAAACAACCTTATTAGACATTGACCTTTCACATAACATCAGTATAGTTTTTTAACATTATAGAGTTAAATTAGTTCAAAATGTTTGTCAAAAAAATTAATTTTACATTTTGTTCAATAACTTAGTAACTGTTATTGGTATAAGAACACATCACCAAATAAAAGCTCTGTCTGCTGTAAACATTTTGAAACATTTTCTTAGGTCACTTAAAGGTTTGAGTTGTCGGGATTTAATTGTATTTACGTTATTATAACAATTAATTAATGTTTTAAAGAACTAATTTTTTTATTTTCCAAAACAATATTGGGAATAAAATCGTGAATATATAATTTTATATATAATTTATTTAAATAGTTTGTTTACATCTAATTTATTTAAGTTTATACAAGTTATTAATTTTTTATATATATAAGCTTATAGGTAATGTAAAATATATTGAGTAGTTTTTTTATGTAATAATAAATGAATGTTCAAGCCAGAAAAAAATGCCTCATTGGTCATGTTATACCTTTCTTGAGTCGCACTGATATCTACTTTAAAAAACAACACCGAGAAAAAATTTTGTCGGCATCTAAGAAAAAAAAAATGCGTTTTGTAAAAAACACTAAAGTCCAGTATTTTCACATACGTTCGACTTAACTAATGTTTGAGTTATCTGAGGTTTGACTTAACTAGAGATATATAATAGTAATCAATTAGACAATTTCAAGGGACCATATGAAGCATTTCAAGATAACAAAAGTTCGAGTTAACCGATATTCAACTTAACGGGTATTTACTGTATTATATATATAGTATTGTTTATATTTAAAAAATCTTATGAACATTAACAAAAATTACGGTTACTTTTTCCGCCAACAAAAATTATAAAAGTGCAAATGATGAAAATCCTCATTTTCAAAAATAAACTTCAAATTATAGATTTATCAACTTATTAGCTAAAATATTTTATTTTAAAAGTTAAACTTTTTATTTGTGCATATTGTGTAAACAAATGTTTATATTTGATTACTTATATGCAAGCATTGCACGTTGTTTAGTGGAGTTTAAATTTTTTTTTTGTTGTTTTTTTTTGTTTTATTTTTTTTTTTCGTTAAAACAATAATAATTCAGGAATATTGTATTATTCAAAAAATAAGGCTGTAAAGTATCGTTGTTGCTTAAAGAACACTGAAAAATTGCAAAAGACTAAAGGTGTTGCGATCAAGAAACCGCATTATAAAATTACGTAGATTTGGGGGACGTGAATCTTATGATAGCTAGTGCTACATAAAATTGCATATTGTTACAACCAAAACGGTTGTAATAATAGGTTTCCGCATCATTGAAATAAGACGCCAATACTTTGTATTATATTAGCGCCAAGTTTTTCGGTTTTGCAATTTTAAAAGAGGTTGTAGCCTTCTTCCGGTAAGGTAAATCTGCCGATCATTTTAAGTTGCTATTTTTGCAAAACAGTTAACAATGGTGCAGGTTTTTCATTTAGTCCATGCATGATCAACGATTTGATTGCGTTTAAAATTTAACATACAGTATGAGATTTCCTTTAACAAAAGTCTTTGCAATACTGACCAGCCTTTGCATTACAAAAGCTCTATAAAGATAGTTTTAAAGAGCGTATAGCCCTTTAGTTAATCATGAGAACTTAGATGTAATTTTTGATAGTAAAAATTTAGCTTTTTAGACTTTTATAACAAAAATATTTTCTATAACAATTTTAGGATGTGCCTGGCAATTATGTATAATAACCTAGGGTTGTTCGCCGTAAACAAAAACTTAGGAAAATTTCGCATTTTTATCTTCGGTATTTCAAATCGCTATTGCGGAAGTTCTACATGCACTAATTCACCTTCCGTAGCACATCGTATGAAAAAAATAAATAATAATTCCGTGATATCTCTTTACGAAAAGAAACTTGCGAAAAACGAATCATTTCGAAAGAATACTTGCGAAACATTTCTTTACGGATGGAGCGTTTCGGAATACGCGATAACGGAAAAGACTCAAAATCATTCTGGAAATATAATTAGGAAAATACGGAAAAGACTCCAAAAGCATTAACCTGTTATACAAGAAAATTTTATTATTTATTATTTAAATAAAGAAATGTTGTTAAATGATTCTTCAATAATGTATTCATACATACATACATACATACATACATACATACTTACATACATACATACATACATACATACATACATACATACATACATACATACATACATACATACATACATACATACATACATACATACATACATACATACATACATACATACATACATACATACATACATACATACATACATACATACATACATACATACATACATACATACATACATACATACATACATACATACATACATACATACATACATACATACATACATACATACATACATACATACATACATACATACATACATACATACATACATACATACATACATACATACATACATACATACATTGATTCTTATTGAACCCTGCAATTAGTGAACGGAAACTTTCGGCTTCGGCCGAAATTTCGGCCGAAACCGAAAGTTTCCGTTCTTTCAAATACGGAACTTGCATTATCTACAGTTTGAAAATATCTCGTGGATCGCACAATCCAAAACTTCAATCACTTGGCGGACTTTCATCACATTTAAGAAGTCGTTTACTCTAAAAATTCTCCCAACTGAAAAAGCAATACTAACAACTACCGGCAGTCCTCAAAATATACCAACTTCAGTTCAAGTTGAGCCTATTACAATTAAAAAAGAACGATAGCAATTTGAAAATATCTCGTGGGTTGACAATATCTCAAAAATTGATTCAAACTCCGAAGAAGGTCTGAAGTTTCATAGATTTATATTAGAAAACCACATTAAAAGCAAAGTTTGGTTTGGCAAAAGTAGTAAAGAGATTCCTTAGACCTGCACCAACATCTACCGAAGTTAAAAGGTTGTTTTTAACTGCTGGAGACATTCTTTCAAATGAAAGAAACAGACTTTTGCCAGAAAACATGAAAAAAATGTATTCCGCAGAGAAATAATTATTACCTTTAATTATTGAAATGTCTTGACATATTACAGTTTTTATCAAACTATGTTTCATGGTGATTGCTTAGATATATGTAAAATAGTTTTTTTTGATTTAATTTGGTGATCATAAAAGGTTCAGGGATTTTAAACATCCTTTTTCAAATTTCGGCCGAAATTTCAGTTTCGGTTTCGGCTGAAATTTCGGTTTCGGCTACGGCTTCACTGAACCGAAATTTCGCTACTTTCGGTTTCGGTTCAAATTTCGGTTTCGGTCGATCACTACCTACAATTAGTGAACGGAAACTTTCGGCTTCGGCCGAAACCTAAACCGAAATTTCTGCTCCAACAATTTTTTTACTTTTCCTGTTTCGGCCGAAATTTCGGTTCAAACCGCAACTGAAATGAACCGAAACTTTTATAAGATTCTTTTTAAGTTTAGATAACTTTTTTTTAATTTAAAGTGGGATCATGACGATTTCCTAAATGTAATTGTTTGTTAGTAAATCAATTTTTAGTTATAACACTTGTAGAAATTTTAATTAAAATCACGTTATATAATAGTTTTAAGTTATTATTCTCAAATCAATCTTAAAATGAATTAACATTTAAGTAAAGCAACCCAAACCAATAGTTTTATCAAAAGTTTCTCAGTGCTAAATTTTATAATGAAAAATAAACGATGAAAAACTGGTTTATGGAATCATTTTACCGTGACAGCTAGTAATTTCAAATACGGAACTTGCATTATCTTCAATTTGAAAATATCTCGTGGATCGCACAATCCAAAACTTCAGTCACTTGGCGGACTTTCATCACATTTAAGAAGTCGTTTACTCTAAAAAAATCTCCTAACTGAAAAAGCAATACTAACAACTACCGGCAGTCCTCAAAATATACCAACTTCAGTTCAAGTTGAGCCAATTACAATTAAAAAAAAAAGAACGATACCCTTATTCGAAACCAGATCAAAACGGCAGAGGGCGAAATGTTGCAATTTGCAATGCCTGGTTGGGTTGATTTCAATTATTACCTAATATTTCAATTATTACCTTTAATTATTAACATGTCTTGACATATTATAGTTTTTATCAAACTATATTACATGGTGATTGCTTAGATATATGTAAAATAGTTTTTTTGCTTTAATTCGGTATCATAAAAGGTTCAGGGATTTTAAGCATTCTTTTTCAAATTTCGGCCGAAATTTCCGTTTCGATTTCGGCCGAAATTTCGGTTTCGGTTTCGGCTACGGCTTCACTGAACCAAAATTTCGGTACTTTCGGTTTCGGCTCAAATTTCGGTTTCGGTCGATCACTACCTACAATTAATTTATCACTGCCTTTCAGACTAGCTACAATTCTGAAACTTTCAGTGATTGTATACACCTTCCCAGCCCAACTTTTTTTATTTATATAAAAGAAAACATTTTAGAAAAAATCTTTGAAAAGGATGTCCTTAAAATTTTTTTGAATATGCTTGTTGTTATTAAGGTAATAAAAGCGAAAGCTCATATAACAGAGCACCTCAAAAATAAAAAAGTGAAACTGACTAAACATAAAATCATTTTATTTGAAAACAAGAGCTATTTTTAGGTATTTTAATATATAATTAAGTTTTAGCATTCATTACTTAAATTAGGTGCTTTTTTGATTTCAACAATAGCATTTTTTCCCAATTACGCGATTGTATTCAGATGTTAACGTTTTTAAAGTTATCTTTATTTTTTAATTTATTAAATGACATTTTAAAAGGCTCATTTTATTTTATTCTTGGTTTATTTATAAAAGTTTACAATTGAAACTTATTAATATCATATAATAATTAGTATTTTAGTTATTTAGTTAATTATATGTATTTGTTATAGTATACGTATGGGTTCATAAAGCATAATTAAATATATTTATTATGCCGCGTTTCGTATGTTTTTTTTCGTTAAAAACTGTTTCGCAAGTCGCGGTGCGAAATAGTTTCGTTTCCAAAAAGATATGGTTTTTTATCATTATTTGAAAAAATAAAACATTCAAATGTTAAAATGTTCCAATAATGAAAATAAAATTTCATTATAAACTTTTTGGTATTTAAAAGTTTTTTTTTTTACAATTATATCCGTTTAACCAACAAGCTTTCTATGTTGACTTGAAAGAGCTCGTTTCACAAGAGCAACTTCCGTTTAGCGTTAATGATCCTATGCAAGCCTCGGGTCAAAAATTTGACGATATAATACGTAGCGCATTAATATAACTTACACTAGAAACTCAGCTATAAAAGACAAATATTCAAATTTCGTTTTCTACAAAATGCACGGTTTTCATTATGATAAATTATTTTGTTACAAACCTTTAACATTTGCTTGATGGTATATCATGATGAGTACATAGCTTAGTTCACGGGTATAAAATCCTTTATTTGTTGAAAGGAAAAACTTCAACTAAGAGTTTTTTTATTTTATATTATTAATTTAATTGATAAATTAGAAGAAAAATTTTACAACAAAATTGAAAAATTAAAAAACGAAAATGCTTTACTGTAGAGAGGCATCGCTGAAGTTACTAAAGCAATGAATTTTCAGAATGAATATTATGAACAAGTTGTTTAGGAATCAAATGACTTAAAAGTAAAACTTAATAATTATAACAAAGAAAATGAGAATCTAAAATGCACCGAAATTATTCAAGATAAATCAGCAGAATTATAAGATAGAAGTAGGAGTAACAATCATCGTTTTAGCTTTGACGAAAGAGTAAAAGAAACTTGGAAAGATAGCGAATCGAAGGTCAAAGAGTTCTTAAAGAAGAAACTCGGAATTAAAAGCAACATTGCAATTGAAAGAGCACACAGGACTGGGAAGAATCACGAATCTGGAAAAACGAATCTGGAAGAACTATTGTGGTAAAGTTTCTTAACTATAAAGAGAGAGAAATCGTGTTAAATGAAAATTAAAAATAAAAAACTATGGAACGAAAAATTATATCTAAACGAAGACTATAGCAATTACACAATCGAAAAAAGACAACTTCTATTTACAAAAGCAATAGAACTTCGAGCTTAGGGTAAGTTATATATACCAAACTTGTAACGCGCGCCTCAGAAGTATAAGAAATTCTTTTAAATCTTATTTAGTAAACAAAAAATGACAACAACAAAAAATATATAATGGATGACTATGAATCACTTATTTTCTACAAATACATTAGATCTGATGAAAACCCAGATCCATTTATTATTTTAGCTTAATAATAACTCTAACTTCCATCTTCTTGGCTTTGAATCAATTTTATTAGAAAGACAATTGAATAAACGCGGTGGAGGATGAGTTCCGATTTACATAAAAGAAAACTTTGCGCATAACATTAGGAATGATCTGTGCGTTTCTGATGGCGATTAAGAAATCGTTACGATTGAAATTTTAAACAATAAAAGAGAAAAGTTAAAAGGCAAAAGCATTCCACTAAATTGTTGTTATAAACCACCTAGTGGTGCATTAGAAAATTTAGGCCTATACTTAAAGCACAATAGTTTTCAATAGCCTATACTTAAAGCACAATAGTTTTAGTTTTCAAAGAAAAGAAATAAAACTTTGTAATTGCGATTTAAATATGGATTACATACGATACAGCGAAAACAAAAAAATTAAAAAATTTTGTGATGAAATATTTGTATCAGGAGCAATACCGCTTTTCAACCGGCCTACTCGAAAAACAGAAAGTTCAACCACCCTAATAGACATTAATTTAACAACAGTTGTATATGACAATGACATGCAAAAAAAGCATAAAATCAGATATATCTGACCATTTTCCCATTTTTCTAACAATCAACACAATTTCAATTCCTAACACTTAATAAAAGTCAAACTATGAGAAAACTTATTTTCAGCAAAAAAAATTTAGAAACGTTTAAATATCAATTATCATTGCTAAACCGGAAGCACATGAATTTTAATGAAGACATAAATGTAATCTATAATAAGTCCTTAATACATTCTTCTCAATGTACGATGCAAATATTCCCGTCTCCGAAATAACCTTAAAACCAAAAACCTTATATAGTCCTTGGATTACCAAGAGTCTTAAAAAATCTTCAAAAATTGTATTCAAAATATTTAAAAACAAAATCTCATGCTAATTTACGCATATATAAAAACTACAAAACTCTGTTTGAAAAAATTCGTAAAAACCTGAAAAAAATTATTATTCTAATCTAATTACAAAATATTAAAATGACTCATAACAAATATGGGAAATAATGAAAGAAACAACGTGGAAACGGAAAACCTGTTAAAATTTCGTTCTGAAAATGATTAAAATAAACAATGTATGTGTATATAAACTAAATGAAATAGCAAAAAAATTTAATAAATACTTCACTGATATCGGAAGTAGGCTGGCTGTTGAAATTCCTTCTACAAAAATTTCCTTTAATGATTTTTTCACAACTTCAAATAATTTACTTTCTCCCCATGACTTATTCCTAGATTTATCAATTGAAGAGTTTAAAAGAGCCTTCAAATCTCTAAAAAAAAAACAAAAAAACAATCGGAGCGGATGGAATAATCGAGAACATAATTAGAGATTGCTATGAAAGTTTGAAAGATATTCAATTTGAAGTTTTCAAAACATCTATACAACAAGAGATTTGCCCTGATCTATTAAAAATTGCCAAAGTTAAATTAAAATCAAACGTCAATAATTATCGCCTTTTTCTATTCTTTCTTACGTTTTTCAAAAATATTAGAAAAAATCATCTTCGAAATAACATACAACTACCTGATTTCAAATAATTTACTATATAAAAATCAATTCAGCTTTTAAAAAAATAGTTCAACTAAACGAGCCATTACTCAGTTTACTCGCGAAGTCTCAAATTCTTTTGCTAAATCACAATATGCTCTTGGTGTTTTTGTCAATTTATCAAAGGCTTTTGATGCAGTCAATTATGATATCTTACTTAAAAAACTTGAGTTCTACGGAATAACTGGTAAATTGATCAAATGGTATAAAAGCTACTTGCCAAATACAAAGCAATTCGTCTGCCTCGGATAAGAATTGCTTCTTATTGATCTTCAAAATAAAACATTAATTGAAATAAAATGTGGTGTTTCACAGGGTTCTATCTATAGTCCACTTCTCTTTATAGTATACATCATCAATTTAAATAAGGCCTCGAACCTTATTAGCATTATGTTTGCAGACGATACCAATTTATTTTTATCAAACAAAGACATTAACAAACTTTTTTTAAATATGAATAAAGAACTTATACAAATTTATACTTGATTTATATGCTATAAACTGACCTTAAATATTGACAAAACAAAGTGGATTCTTTTCCACTCCTCAACAAAAAAATATTTTTTCCTTGACTACTTTTTGATTTACCTAAACTTTATATTGATGAAGTAGAAATAAAAAAAGATCCTATTTTAAAATTCCTTGGTATTTATCGTGACGAAAATATGACGCGGAAAACTTATATAGATTATATATCAACAAAAGTTGCAAAAAGTATTGGAATCCTCTATAAGGCCAGAAATTATTTAAATAAAAATAATTTAAAACTATACAGCTGATTTATTCATAGCTGTATAAACTGTGCAAATATTGCTTAGGGAAGTACAGGTAAAAGTAAGTTATAACAACTTTACCGCCATCAGAAACATGCAATGTGAATAATATATTTTTTATATTGTCTTTCAAACGCAAAACCTTTATTCAAAGATATGAATGTTTTAAACGTTTATGAACATAACTTGTATAATACTTTATATTTTATGTTTTGTTGTATGGACAACCCTTTATTAAATATTTTTAAAGATGTATTTACCTCTAAAGTAAGAATAAATATAGTTTACGAAATAATAACTATTTTAAAGAACCCTTTTGTCAAACAAAATTTAATCAATTTTGTATAGATTATTGAGCACCTTATCTCTGGAATAAAATTGTTTAGCCTAATTTAGATTCCTCTATCTCTTTTTCTGTTTTTAAAACAAATTAAAGAATATTATTTTTTCAACGGATAATATATTGAAATATTTTTGAGATTTTATTTTAACAATTTATTATTTCAAATGTTTTAGGTTATTATTTTGTTATAAACTGTATTATTTTATATCACATTTATATTGTAATTTTTATATGGTTCTGGCGACAAGATCGATATGACCGTTTTCCAGATTTCAGTTTATATGTTTATATTACATGTAAATCACGACATGTAAATAACGTAAACTAAAAAAAAAAAATTTCTTTCTAAAGTTTGAGTTTTCGGCAGAATAACAGCTTCAAGTAAAAGTTGGCAAATAAAATGGTTTGAGTTATCAGGAGTTTGAGTTACTAAGGGATTTTTATGAGAAAGTATATCGGGCGTCATGAGTTATATATGTATATACAGCTAATTGTAAATAACCAATGCTTATATAAACATTACAAATAATATACATAAAGCGTAAACCGTTTTGTTTAAAAATTCATAAAGGCAGTGCAATTTATCTTTGCAACTTTTATCCTTACAGATCAGATTTGAGCGAAAAGGTAAACATTTTAATAGCATATAATCATTTAAACAGCTTTTTAAGGGTAAATTAGACAAAGCAATTTTGAGTCACATTCAATTTTAACTTCAAAGTTAGAACTTAAAGTTTCAGTCATTAGCTTGCCTTTTTATTAGAAAAAAAAAGAGCTGATGATTTTTAGGGGTATCCACCCCTTCGTTGGGAAGGCCCTGATTGTGTTGGTAAAAAAATGAGACATACAGTATCAGATAATGACACTTATTTTAAATAGATAAATAAATAAAAATATTTACCATGAATTACAACAGATTAATCAGTATAATTAAAAACTTGAAAAAATTGAAGACAGGAAGATAGACCAAGAAAAGTAAATATGCTTTTGTGAAAAAAATAACACACTTATAAACAACGAAGGAAAATTTGAACGAATATTTTTCAATTCAAAAAAATATCAAACGTTAACATTTTTTTATTTACGAGTTGTTATAATAAAATTTTAATTTTTAGCTTCTTAAAAAAATTAACTTTTAACTTAGAACTAATTTTTATTTTCTTATATTTTTCTTCTATTTTTATAACATTTGTTTTATTACATTTATGTATTACAATTATTTTGGATCGACGCCAAACAAAGCAACTTAATAACTATTTTTATTTAAAGTTTTTTAGCAATTACAAACAAATGGGCTTTTATAAAAAATGAGGCAATGTTTTTTAAGAAGTTTGGTGGACTTATAGAAAAAAAATCTAAGTTGATAGCTATTAACTAGTTTTTCCTTACGTTGAAGTTCTATATATATATAGTTAAAAATTTTTCTTGTTATTAAGTTGCTCAATTGAAGGGCATTTAACAAAAAAGTTTACGAAGCCTTTCTAACTGATTTCACTTAAATGAGCAGAATTTAAACTTTGACGTCCTTGGTTGATTTGACTGCCAATTTTCTAGGTACTGATATATTTTTTCTACGAAAATTTCTTTGCTTTCCTATATATATTTGCTACCAATTTTTTCTTAAAAGATTCTTTAATTAAGAAAATTAACATCCGGTTGTTAGTATTATTTTTAGATAAACTTTAATGAGTCAGATGATGAGATAGTTGGTAGACTTCTTTTTAAAAAGCCAATAAAATTGATATTTGATCACCTGTCTTTTCTGAATTTTACTGTAGGTATATTTGATGCTGTATATAGATATGGTTTGTATAAATATTTTACTTTTTAAGTGTTTGATCATCTTTATTCTTAGAAACAAATTAATTTCAAAAGTAAGACTTAGATTTGAAACCAATACAGGTTTTTTAGATTACGTCACTTAGTGTAATTGTAATCGTAATCTTAAAATCAGTTTGGTCTCTCATTATTATTACTTTCTACTTTGTTACTTTTAATAGCCGGCTTAAACAATGGTCTGAAACATAACCTAACTTTAAACTTGATTTTCAAGCGACAACTTTTGCCTATTTATATTTGCATTGAGTTATAACCAAAATTATTAATTTTTCAACATACTAAAAATTTGATGGAGGAAATTTTAAACCTAATATCTTTTTAATTGACTAAATTCTAAATTTAATGTATATTTAATAAGTGAAAAGTTTTTTTTTTTAAACATCAATTTCTTTCTACTCTGACAAGTTAACTGTTGAAAATCAAAAGAAATTGAACTACTGTATCGTAAAACTAGATGTTACTAAGAACAAAATTATCCGGATGCTTAAAACTGCGTAAATGACGCTTGGTTCAAAATCAATGGGTCAATAAAAAAAAAAATTACAAAATTTAAAGTTTTGTAAACGCTACAATTATCTTTTTCTGATACAGCACATTGTATTTCTGCGTTAAATTAATTCTCTTGATTGAGAAACGGTTCATTAATCAAAACTGACATACCAATCAAAACATTAGTTTTAAAACTAATGAATTAAAAGTCTATCAACAAAATCTTTGCGAAAGGTAAATAAAGAGCTTAAAAATGAATTATTCGGGCTTTTCTGGCCGTCATAAAAATATCGATGACATCGTTGTAGCTAAACTTTTTATCCATACCTTCTTCAATCAAAATAATCAAAAGATTAGACCTATGGTAAAACAGAGAGTATTTTACAATCTTCAAATTACTAAACGATTGTTCACCCTCAGCAACTGACACAGGAATCGTGTTAAAAATCCGGAATATGATACAATATGCGGAAAAAGGCATTCAAGCTTCCTCTCGAAGATTTGATTGAGTAGCTTCATTGGATTTTCTTGCTTAAATATTGTTTTGCGGGCATTGCTAAAGCGGCGAACTTCTTCAATGAAATTCTCTTTGTTCACGTCGTACAAAATTGGTCGTACAAAACCGTGCGAGTTCGCAAGCTTTATTTTGAACGGAAAAATCATCATTATCCAACCAGATGAATGAAAACATATTGCCAACAACTCTGCTCGCCTCAAATCTTGAATAAATCTGCTGGATCAGACTATCTAAACTAACTTAAAAAACGTTGACTTTGAGTTCTTTTGTTTAGATTTTGTGGAAATAAGATGTGTTTGATGACTCATCTTGAAAGCGCTTCAGTTTGCGCTTTCTTTTAGTAGAGAGTTCAGTTTCGAATCCTAGCGGTCCAGCTACAGCTACAGTCTCTTCAGTGAGGATCTTCCTGTGGCTTCAGTGAGGATCTTCCGTTGGGCAGAACTTGCACTAAAACTACGTTAAAAATACAACATTTACAACAAATACTTTGATCTCAATTGCTGGATCAACTACGTGCACACTTGTCAAATTCAGACGGTTAGTGCTACAGGGAACGTACAGAGCTTACAATTTATTTTGCCTTACTAAACCTTGAGCTCCTTTGTAAGCATCTGACATATTGGATCCAATGTCGTATCCCTGACAGCCATAGTTTTAAATACCCAGACCAAGCCTTGCAATCACGTTAGCGATAACCTTGACTATATTGATTCCTTTCTTCTTTTCGAAAGCTTCAACACAAAAGAATCGTTCTTTGATTTGCGAGCGATTAGTTTATCTTACATAGAGCAGAAAAAAAATAACTAAGATTATCTGCTCAGTGTGAGATGTATTGGGGAATCACTAACTATAGCTTTGAAGTAGATACCTACCTAGATTTTTTTGACATTTGCACTTCGGATGACACAAATTCGGATGACATTCTCTGATGAACCTATTTTGATACGACAAAGAGAGTGTTACCAATAAGCTCCATTCCGGGAAGAAATTTTCTATTTCATTTTCCGTTCACGTGTGTTGTTTTAACCTGCAAACATAATTGTATATAATAATTATAATTAACAATTATAATAATTTTATAAAAAATTAAAATTGGTATTGAGAGAAATTTAAAATAAGTAACCTAGAAAAACTAAGGTCTTAGAATCCAAGAAAAGAGTCACATCCAAAATTCTACCAAGAATTGTTTTCTAATTAGCTGCCTCAGAATTGATAACTTCTGGAGCTCTATATTTGTACCAGCGGTGCAGGCAAGACAAATGTATTCCTTTTGGTGTTGTTGCAATGGTTGGGATGATGCTGTATTACACGATCTATGAGTTTTCTCCATTGAACTCTAGCTCCTCCGTTCTAACAAAGAAGAGACAATTCCTGGCTGTTGAATACTGCTTTCGTGCCGAAGAGAAAGCAAGGGAAGCAGTAGAGAGTTTTGGTGGTTGAGCTTTAAACCAAAAAATCTTTTTATACTTATTCCTTATTAAGCGAAGATTCATAAAACACATTTAAAGGTAAGATCATCTTCTTGGAATTACGCGGATAATCTCGTTGCTTCAAAGAATGTAAAGGGGATCCCTTTAAAACAATTACTTCTTGATCTTTTTGATTCAAAACAACTTGCCACAATGAGGGTTCAGCATTCATTATTACCAAGTCATGTCACCATATATTATTACCACATCACATTCTACTCTGTTGGATAAAGTTCTTTCATTAAACTCTAATGAGCCACTTTTGAATAATTCATTTAACTCAGCTTCAGGTGAATTGCTTGAGGTCTTTACTAATCTACAGTCCTTCGAATCACACGTATATTGAGCGCAGCAGGTGATCTTGAAAGAGTAGGAAAGCTTATTGGTTTCTATTGACCCTCATGGATTTACTGGGAGCCATGGACGTTATTGTCGGGGTTCTTAAGTTAAAAAGTTAGTATTAGCAACAGAGATTGTAATACCAGAGGTAGTTAGAAGAAAAACAATGTAATACAAAAAACAGTTAACTTACTGAAAGACTTAACTGAGTGTTAGGAGAAAAGGCATTTTCTTTAGTCCGTGTTATGGTTATAAATCCCATATCATCTTAAGTCCGTCTGTCTTTTGTAAATCTTAAGTTTGTCTGTCTTCTGCAACTTTTTTTAGTAGCTTTAAAACTGTCACGAATACTGGAAGATTTTTTGATCTATTTTTAAGAAACACCTAAATTTTTTTTTAATTTAAATTTAGTTTATAAACAAATTTTAATATCACATTTTCGCATTTATACAAATTGAAAGTTTTGCTCGATAAAATTCAAATTTTTTATAGTATATTTGGATAAAAGAAAATAGATTAGTTGTATTTTACTTATTGTTTTGGCGTTAGAGTGTTGGCAACAGTCACTGCTTCTTGCGTATTTCCTGATACTATTTAAAACATCTTCCTATTGAAGAAACTATATAAAAACTTTTTTTTTCGAGCAATTTTGTTCTATTCAATACATTAAAATAAGTTCGCAATAGACCGTTACATGAAATCCCAATGGACACTCCGTTGTAAACAAAATGTTGGTTTGTTTGGCAACCGCAAAAAAATATTAATTTAAAACAAAAATAATAAAATTTTGTAAATTTTGTAAATTTTGTAGCGTTCGGTAGCGTACTTGCCTCAGAAACATAATATCTGTGGTTCAAACCCCACCTCTGGGCAAGTTTTGCGACAACGGCTGAGAAGGAGGCATGAAACTCCTATTAAATACTCTTCCACCGAGCTCCTATTAAATACTCTTCCACCGAGATAAAATTTCAAAATGCTTATTAAATTATCGACCGACTTTAATCGAATTTAAATGTAAATTATCTACTATAAAACAAATGAAAACTCATTATTTATTAATCAACTTATTTAACCCCCATATACTTATTTAATCAACATCAACACTTATCCAAACCTTAAATCAAAAGCCTCATTGCAGCAAGTTTCCCATTTCAGCAAGTTTCCCATTAAATTAAAATTTCAACATTTCTACCAACGTTTGAGCAAAAAAAAATTTTTTTTTCCTATTAGGTTTAAAGTAGGCATTCCGTTTACCTTAAACCCGATGTAAAAACTCAAATACTTGATAACTGACCGGGTCCTGGTAGAGACTAGGCGGCTTATTTGTTAAAAAGTGCTATGCTATAATTCTATCTTTTGCTTCAACAGTCAAATACTACTTGTAAACGTAACGCTTTATTGTGAAAGCGCAAACAAATTTTTCGTTCGCTTCAACTTCTTCAACAACAGCGTTGCTTACGCATGAAACGCACTATCTAACAAAATTGTCTTTGCTATCAGTGTCAAGTGCTTCAAAATAAAATTTGATCAGCTACCATTATAATTACCACAGCGTATCACCTTTGCCGCAGTCGAGTACAAGCTAGAATTGCTAGTTGGTCATGGGCTTACGAAATACGCCCGGTTTCTTTTAATTCAACTAAATCCTATTTTGTTTGTAAAAATTGGATTAAATATAAGAATAAAATTTCGAATTCGAAATCTTTTATTTATAAGTATTTTAATTCTGAATACTAAAGTTTCAACCTTAAGTACAAAAAATAAGCAAATTTTTTTGTACTTGTCAATAAATGACATTATTATTATCACAATACTGATTGCATGCACAGATGATATTTTTTTGTTAAGCCCTACAATCTCCTGCCGGCGAAAACTGATTGTCAGATTTCAAACCAATAGAATAGCAAACTTTATCAAATTAAACCCTGAGCTTCTGATTTATGAAACCGAAGCTTCTATTTAGAACAACGTTATTCAAATTAAGGGAACTTCAATACATCTTCAAAATAACTTAAAAACTTCTATGTTTCCAAAGAGATAATGTTACTAACAAGAACAAGATTGTAACTCTTTAAAGAACAAACTTAAATGAGTGTATAACTCAGTTTCAATCGCACCTGCGGAGATTGCAATTGTAATCTCCGCAGCTGTCAGAATATGTTACAATGTCTTTCACACAATTTTTCAAACTTTTGCAGACAATACTTCATTACACTTAAACCAATTTCATCTGATCCTCTTAAAGCCATTGCTTCATGCCACATAAATATTGTAGCCTCATCACTCCCAAGATCATCAATTCCAAGATTATATACTTGAAGCTGTCTACAGTATTAGGCCAAATTTGTACAAATACATGGGCAAGGTAGTGTTTTCTCCAAATCGAAACTGGAAGCCAGTGTCTCTGCAGATGATTCATTTTTTGTATTTCTCAGACTCATTCTTGCATTCTCTGCCTGTTTAAGATGAAGTTCATGGGCAGTCTTCAGAACGTTTTTGTGTTCAAAATTCTCTATCTGCATATCAATTTTGAACTTATCATAAATTTCGCATGTATCTTTCTTCGGAATGTGAAAAGATAAATTAAAATTTTCATGAAAACAATTTGTCTTTAAGCCCATTCTTTAATGGGATCAATGTGCCTTTTCTTACAAAATTCTAAATATAAATTATACATAATTTTTATATTCAAATCGGAAGACAGATATTTCCTTTCATTCTCAGTTTTATTGCGTATGCTGGGGAGGAAGCTGTATGCTCCTTAGCAGAAGTTTTGTCAATGTTTCTATGATGATTCTGATTCCTCCTCGCATCTAATTTTGGTACTCCAACAACTGAAGTTCTGAGAATTCTGTCAAGTTGACCGTTACTGATTTAGAACAATTGCAAGAACAATAATTTGCATACTATAATATCTCTATTTTTAGAATGCACTGTGAAAGAACGTGTTGTTTATTTTGGCTTATTCTTGTCTGTTTTAAAAGGTCTTCCATCTCTATGGCGTACCACTTCTTTCTGTTTCTCTGAACAGAACATGCAATAAAACTATTTTGCGCATTCACATTTCCCAAAACCCAAAAAATATTTAGAGTAAGCTGCCTTATTGTCTTATATCTATCTTATATTGTCTTATATTTTAATGATACAATCAATTCGACATTTATGTGAAAAGTGGTTACGAAGACATTTTCCTTCAACATGCTTTCCTCATTTAGTTGTGTACGCCTTACCTGAATTCGCACATTATGATGCCACTTGCTTGGTTGTCTTTTCCGTTTTCAACATGGACCAGTGTCAACCTTATTCCCATTTGATAGTCAACCTTATTCCCATTTGATATGCCTTTAAGGAAACAAAGTTAAAAAGAGATAATTACTTGGCTAGCATTAGTATTATACGTTTCAATTACGTTATAATTTTATCGTTATGCCGCATAAAATCACCTAATTCACTGGTACCAATATTATGATAATTATCCCCCATCTTCATCAGAGCTCTGATTCTCTTCAATTATAGATATGGAGTCATCATATTGGCTTTCACTTTGCTCATATGCTGGAGTAAAATAAATTTCAAACTAATCATTTAATATAAACAAAATGCATCTATATTTGCTCATTTTTACAATGACTCTATTAAAAAATAAAAATACCTTACCTTATGTTAAATAAGAGCTTTTATCTCTTTTTATCTATTTTTATATCTTCGAGTGTTACCGAAACCAGTCAAATAAACTTCATGATAAGCCATTTTAATCAGCTGTTCAACATGACCCACAATACTTCTTAGATGTATTGTGGGTCAAAGATGGCGAGACAGTTCACATTTCAGGACATGATCCATTTTTTTACTGACGCATACGTAATTGAGCTTTCAGAAAATGTACATAACTTGAAATACACCAAAAGTGGACATGGCCCACTTTTTCACTCAAGGACTCAATTGACTGTGGAAGCCTTTTTTGTCAGCCGTCGATAATAGTTAATTTATATAACTTATTAACAGTTCCGAAGCTTATATATAGTCTTGAGTAAATATAAAACCAGTTTTCTTAGCAATATAGACGCTGTTAGAAGAGCAATTTCAAAAGTCATTTTTTTTTTTGTACTTTATGATAAAAACGACATTTGTTTTTTTAAATGAAGGTTTTTTTAACTATTCTTTTTCGAAAAAATAGTGAAATAAAAAAAAAAAAAATAAATAGTGAATTTAGGTCAAAAGAAACTCAGGCTGTTTAAAAATCAAACTTGCTGTTCACTAATAAAGCAACTACTGGTAACACATAAAAAAAAGAAGAAAGACGCATAATAAAAAAGTATAGCAACTTATAATAAATAATATTGTCTGCACATAATAGAAAATATCGTTTGCATAATATGTCAAATATATCGTTGACATAATATGTCAACACATAATAGAAAATATTGTTTATTTTACCAGTAATTTCATTCATAAATGGAATGCGATTTCATTTATAAATGGGTCATTAGTAATTTCATTTATAAATTTAATGTGAAGTTTCATAAATAATGCAACTATGCATTACACCGATGGGTATAATGTGTTATTAAAGCTACTAATATACTATAAATTACTTCCAAAAAAATGACGTTTAAGTAAAAAAATATAACGTTACAATTGGAACTAATTTGTCCAATATAATAATTCATTATTAACGAAACTTCTCATTAAATTTTATTAAATCATGCCAATCATAAGTAAACAGAAAGGTAAAAAGAAGATCATGTTTACTGTTAAATATTTAAATATTTTTGAAGATCATTAAAAATAAAAAACCAATCATTAGGGCCCAAAAAATTTCTAAAAGCTTCCCTTAATTAAGTATTAATTTTGTACTTTTATATAAAAAAATATATGTTTAAACTGAATAAGTTAATAAATTGTTTATTTGAATGACAAAAAGATAAAAAAGAAAAAAAATAAAAGTTATTTTTAGGAATGAAAATTTCCCGAAAATTTTCTAATTAAACAATTAACTCAAGAAATTTTTTCGGAAAGTTTCGCAAATTTTGGAAATTTTCAAAAAAAGATTATTTTATAATTATTAATAATAATACCCAATTGGGTAAAATTTCATGTCTTTTTTAGACAGTAGTTATGGACAATTTTATGGTAAAATATTGTAAAGCAGAAAACCCCCTTTGATTAATTTGCTTTCAAAACTTTCTAAAACTGATTAATCCTATCATTTCCTAAGCATATTGTCGTTATTACCGTAGCAAGCTTTGTTTAAGACCTAACAATGTTTGAACACCATTCCTTAAAGAGGAAAAAGCATTTTTAAATGTCTATTATATTGGCCATCTAGTTATTGAAAACTGTAAAATTATATATAAAAAGAACTTGATTGAATATTTATAGTATTTTATAATTTTTCTTGATTTAACAACGTTATTCAATAATAAAAGGAAAAAAAGGTTAAGAAAACTTTTTTTTTTTAATTTAAACTGTTGAAAAACAGTTAGCAATAAAAGTAAAAAACTAATAATTTAGAGATCATAAATTTATGAGGTCATAAATTTATGAGGTCATAAATTTATGAGGTCATAAATTTATGAGGTCATAAATTTATGAGGTCATAAATTTCGCCGCAAAGTTAAAATAAGTTTAAAACTTGAGTCTCACTCGCCAAAACCTTTCTAGGGTACTTTTAACTTTATAAATCAATAAATCAAAAAAAATATGCTTACTTTAAGATGTTTTAAATATATACCGTATTTTTCAACCAATACTGCTAAGTGGACAATTTGTGTGTGTGCGTGTTTGTGTGTATGTGTGTGTGTGTGTTTGTGTTTAATAAGTATCAAACCAAGCAAATTAATTTATTATTATTTTACTGAACACTCAGACCAAATGTGTTTTCTAGTGTCATTTTTAGATAAATTATTATAATCTAACACTGCTTGTGCATTAATAACATGTACCTTTTATAAAAATGTTTTAAAATGCAATCTTTAGACATAAAAATCTTCTTATCTTTTTTAAAATTTTATATGCAATTTTTACACATTAAAAATCTTTGTTTCTTTAAAACACTCTACAAAAGAAATACACAATAAAATTTGTTAATCTAAAAAAGATTTTATTCTTTGTATTTTGTGAATATTTTACATCGTAGTTGAGAGAAGTAAAAGGCTAGCAGTTTGTTATACACAAGCTCAAAAGACAGACTAACTTGGAAAAGATCAACATTTTGTTGTTTCGCAAAAGTAATATACGTAAAAGTAACATTTTGAGCTTTTTATCGCTTTTTGGTATAGTGGTATATCCTCTTCCAGGTAATTGCCTCATACCAAGGCCTGCGAAGACGAGTCCAGCTCACTAAATAGCATCAAAACCCGCTTCGCAATAATAGGGTAAGGGTAATAGAGTGAAAGGCAGCAGAAGTTAGAAAGAAGGCATATAGTAAGCGGACAGATACTGCACTAGAATAGTGCAGTATCTGACAGCACTGCAGTTAGAATGTGCATTTTAGGTTCATTTTAAGTTGATATACATATAAAGTTGCTACGCATATTATTATTATTATTACTATTATTATTATTATAATTATTATTATTTATTATTATTAATATTTACTTGATATACGTATAAAGTTGTTAATAATAAAGTTTTTCGTATATTACGTAACGTAGCGTTCTATTGTTTTTTTAAAAAATGCGCAATTCATAAATTGTAAATTTGCACATAAGAATCTGTATATAAAAATGTGAATTAAAGATGTGTATTTTTTGCTTGTGGATCGTTATTATTAAATATATTTTGTTGAAATATTTAAAGAATACCCAAGTATTAGGATGGTAAAACCCATATTTTTGAAACAAAGAAATGAATTTTATAAAACTATGTTAACATAATTATATCATTTTTTTAAATTGATATATATTTCATCATCTTTATAATAAATTATTTACAATAATTTTTTGAGTTAAGATGTGACGGGATCAGGCAGAAGAAAAAAGTCTTATCATCCAACCCTGTTGTATCATATACATATTAAACAAAAAATAATCTATCATATAAAAGAAAATATTACAATCTCAGTAAAGTAATATTAAAAACTTTTAAAAAAAAAGTGTTACATTTTTTTTTTTTTTTTGAATACAATACAACTTAAGATGAAAAAAAATGTAAAGGGTGATGTCGCTTTTTAACAAAAGAAAAAGTTAAAAAAATAAAAGAGAGTAAAACAAAAATTAAAAATAAAATAGTATTTGACATACGTCATAATAAGTAATTGTTTATTTAAAATACTTAAAAAGTTCATAAACAAATAAACAAATCATCATAACACATCAACTATATTTCACTCTGACGAAGAAAAAGAATATGGAAGACCATTTTGGGAAAATGCTTTTTTATTTCGTAAAAATTTGCTGCTGTCTATTAAGTTCACCGTTACAGAAAAAGGTATTCATGTTAAAGAAAAAAGGCGTAGACGTGTGATACTATATGAACACCTTTTAGGTGTTGCCGTAAAAAGTTGTTGATGCAAAAAAGGTGTTCATGATACATTAACACCTAATAGGTGTTGCGGTTAAAAGATGTTTATGCAAATAATGGTGTTAATGCAAGTAAAGGTGCTCATGTTACATTAATACCCTAATGCTTGAATAACGTGTTTGTGACGCAAATATTTAAATATTTAACAGTAAACATGATCTTCTTTTTACCTTTCTGTTTACTGATTGGCATGATTTAATAAGATTTTAAAAAACCTAATGTTTTTTGAAAGGTCTGTTCCAAGAGCACACATTTGTATTACATACACATTAAGACTATAAATATACGAGTAAATGTTATGCTATAACAAATATTATAAGCTAAAACCATTTTAATTATTTTAAACAAAATTATTATTTGAACAAAATTTTTACTGTTTTTTATTCTGTAACTTTAAAAATTTATACGATTTCTAATAACTTGTTAGGGCTGCTTCACCAGTTTTTTTTACAATTAAACAAACTTGAAATAAATTGTTAAAACAAATAAGTATCCACTTTTCACGCACGATGAGCGATTCTCTAAAAATAAACTAACATTTTTAAATATAAAATTATTTCATCAAAAAAAATTCCTAAATTAAGTTACTTTTTCATTTACTTGAAATTATGCTGATATCTGATATCTCAATAAAAGGTCTTTCTCTCAGTTTGTATTGGTCAGAGGTTCATCTTTCGCACCTTTGCTTTATGAGAACGATGATAAGTACCGTAAAAACTTTTTACCAATTTTGAATAATATAAAATATAAATACAAACAATAAAAATTAATTAAAAAATAAAAAATAAACCGTAAAAATTAATGTAAATAGCAATTATCCTTTAAGTCTAACATTAAGTCAACATTATTTTTTCTTTCAGATGCTGTTTCTGTTTCCCTGTCAAAATCCGCTAAAATAGATTTTCCTGGTTCAATTTTGAGTCATTTTTCCACATTACCACCTCCATGTGTTTTTAACAACACTATCGGTCAAATAGGAGGAAATATTGTCTATAAATACTTTTTAAATTTGCTTCATTACAAATGGCAATAACGCCCAAATTTTTCAATTCTCAAAACTGGCTTTATCAAACGAACAAGGTTTGGTTCTATTAAATCGACAGTTCTTTGGAACATGTTTTAACCATGAGTCTTTTAAATATATGAATAATTTAAAAACTGTGTATGGTGGCAAAATTTCTCCTAAACCACATCCACAAAACATCAAAGAGAAGAATTATCTTTTCAGGGTAATTCATTTCACGTGAATTAACAACTTTTTTAAGTCCAGGGTCATCACGCAAATTGATTTTATCATTGTTCCAAATGTTACAAGGTTGAAATCCTTCGAGTTCATGTTTAATATTTTCATAATGAAGTTTTAATTCTTCCTTGTTTATAGCTGCAGTGAGAAAAATTTAGCGTTTTTTTTTAATGTTTGATGTGATTTTACGGGTTAACTATGAACGCTTCAAAACGTTTGAAACCAATCATCACCAGTTATACTATTTGAAAAAATTGTACTGTATACTGTATGATTTTGGAATTTTAAATAAGCACCAGCTAACATTTTTACATCAAGTTTATCCAATGAAAAACTCCAATTAAACAACCATTATTCTGGTAAAATGTAAATGCTCCTCCATCATAAGTGAGTATGGTTGATTCACCAGTGAATTGGTGCACTGGTGCACCAAACTTACTCACTTATGATTTCAATTTATTTTATTACGGATCACTATTTATGCTTTGAATTCATTTTATTATGGATACTACTTCTTAGCATATTATACCTTTTTAAATTTTGACGATCAGGGTTTCCTTTATGAATTGCTTCCATGCACTCTTTCAAAAGAATGATGTTAGAAAAAGTATTGAATATACAATTTTCAATATTATATTTGTTATATTTACGAGTAATTATACTTAAAAAAAAAGTATATATAAGCCACACAAACAAACTCTTCAATTTGTACTTGAAAAATTAATATGCAGTTTATTAACTTACTTCTAAACTTGATAAACTACTATTTATATTTGGCAGTCACATCATTATTACATCAGTCAATTTATTGAACACTTATCTTTAAAGTTAATAAAAATATAAAGTTTCATAAATTTGCAAAAACAACAACAACAAAAAAAACAATTCAGCTTGATAATAAATAATCTTTATTATTATAAAATAAGTTATTTAAATAAAATATTTTTTTAAAAACTAGGTAGAATAATTAGTAAAAAAAGTCTAGGTAGAATAAATAATGATTAGGCAAATTAGAAATGAGTATTAACTCATTATGCTCATTAATAGTTATACTCTTATTTATGAGTATAAATAATACTATTATTTACGTGTTATTGTTACCCCGAAAGTTTATAATCTTCTTGTAAATTGATGGAAAACTGTTTTGTTGGCTCAAATTTTGATCTTTGCGCAGGTTATCTTTTCTTATCTTTTGGTTATATTTTACCTTGATGTAGTTTTTATTATTTTGCTTTTACATATATTACAAAAAATTTGTTGCATATGCTAATCAATATATATATTGATAGCAACAATTTTCAACAATTTTCACCTTACAATTATGCAAGAACTATACTTACACAGTAAATATAGTTTTTGCATATATTAGTGTGTGTATATTTACAAATATATACTCACAGAAACACGTATAAGTGTGTATATATTTATTTAAATGATAGAAAAATTCAAGTACTTTTGACCATAATGGATTCGATGGTAGTGAGATGACAAACTACCAACGAATTTGCATACAAATTAACACGAAGACATTGTAAATATTTATCGTGCCAAATAAATAACATTTTATTCTTAACAATTTATACATTCAGCATCTTGTTACATCGACACCTTTTTTACGCCAACACATTTTCTTTTCAACGCTAACACCTTTTTCTTAAACAGTTGGAATTTTTTTCTTTTCAACACCTATTATAAAAAACATGAATATGTTCATGTTCAAGTTATTAACACCTTTATACGCTACCACCTTTTTTTTTAAACACGGACGCCTTTTTCCGTAGCAGTTTAGTACACAAAGTTGAACACATTCTTGTAATAAAATGTTCATATGGCAATAGTGTTTCCATTTTTATTGGATTTTATCTTACATCATGTAGAAATACTTATGAACCCTTAGAAAAATATATTTCTCAACTTAGTTTGATTACCTCCATCATTAACACATATGAAGATAAAGGAGAATGTTTAATTGCCGGCGATTTTCAGTCATTTCCGTAAAATATATATGATACGGAAGTCCGAAACAACAAAACACGAAATAACTTTTCCAAGCTTTTATCCAATTTTCTTGAATTAAATGAGCTTTCGTTTTTGGATATAATTAATGGACTGGTCCTACCCATACCTATAAACATATAACGCTTAATAACTCATCTTTAATCGATCATATTGCAGCCTTAAAATTATCATCAATATCCTTTACTAACTGCCATGTTATTCCTTCTTCACATCTAAACGTGAGTGATCAATATTAAAGTTTATAATCAGAATCTCTTTGTTTTTTGTTTTTTTCAAAGATTACAGCTTTATTGGAGAAAAATAGAGAAACAATCTCAAACAACATGCAAAAAAATAAAAAAATGCTGTTATTTTAGCAATGGAAGACTGTTTCCAACAAAAAGAATCAGGAATTTACTCTAAATTATGGTGAACACCAGAAGTTAAATCGTGCTAAGATATTCTCTCTTTCAACTTAAAGGAATGGAAAAATATAACTACAGCAGATCGCAGAAATGCATTTCATTTAATGAATACAAGCTACCTCGTAAAAACTTTTCGAAAAATTATAAAAGCAGCTAATAACTTAAAAATCAATAAAATCACCAAAAATATCGAATACCTTCGAAAAAGTAATCTACAAAAGTTTTGAAACAATACTTGCTGAAAAATTAAATCAAATCCAAACACTCGCATTTTCACTATTAATAAAAAACAAGAAAAAAAAGAAACTCTAGAATAATTTAGACAAAACTTTAGCGCCATTCTCAACACTCCAACAATTACCGGTGAATATGACGGTGTTTGTAATTAATTACAATTACAAACACCGTCATTTTCCACAACTCATAGATAAACCCAAAAAAAAATCGTATCAACTTTCAACATCGAAACTTGTATTCTTGAGCTTAGATCGAATAGATCACGTGATTCCTAAATTACTGCAGAAAATCTTAAATACTCATATAAAAACAGCCTACTTACATGCCTTTCAAAGTTTTATAACAATATCTTCAATAACGGAGTCGTGTCGGAGTACCTATCCATAACTATTCCAATAGTAAAATCCCATAAAAAATCTCGTGATTTTTTATGGGATTTTACTTTTCTAATAGTTAATACTCCCGGTAACTATTGCGGAATTAGTATCATGTCCATTTTGACAAACCTCTTTGAATATATTATTATTGAAAAATGTCCAGAAATATAAGCGAGCCATTCTCATCAATTTGGTTTCAAGCACAGTAGTTCCACTCTTCATGCAGAGTTCCGTGAAACTATAAAATATTACAATAATAATAACTCATCAATATATATTTGTAGCTTAGATGCAAATAAGGCTTTCGACAGCTGTAACTGGGATTTGTTGTCTGAAAAACTTTATTACAACTAAAAGCTACCCCAATCTACACTCGAAGTATATTAAATCAAGTTGTTTCAGATTGCAAAGTTGAAGCAACAGTAAGTGGTATATACAGTGGTAATATTGCTTATGCAGACAACATAATCCTGCAAAGTCCTACTCTTTCTGGTTTACAAGAATTGAATAATAAAGTTCAGTCACAATGCCTAAACCTATATATTAAACAAAACACTGAAAAAACCGAGTTTATTGTATCCGGTAAAAGTTCAATTACAAAAAACACAATTCAAATAAACGGCTTTTCCCTACACCTCAATAATAAACTGAAACACCTCGAATTCCTATGGGATAATCAAAATCATGCACAAAATATAGCTACACTTTAAACAGAAAATGTAAACGAACGTATTACTTAGTTTCAACCAATCTCTAGAGCTCTTCTAAAATCTGGAATTCGTTTTTGTCAACCTTTAACTATGATATATTTGTTCAAATCTCTGGCTGTAACTAATCTATAATACGGCTCAGAAATTTGTTTTTATAATAATTAACTTCTTAATAAATTAGGCCTGTGAAATAAATGTTGGAAATGTTGGAAGGTCGCATTAAAATTCCACTTTAATATATCAAAGTATAGCAAAAACTACTTGCATTTCTTCTTTAAAATTGATCACATATCTACCATCCTTTATTGATGACATATCTACCATCCGTTTCGAATGGATGATAAATATGTTGATGACATATCTACCATCCATTCGAAACGAATTAAATCTATTTATCAGACTACTGAACAATCCGACTTGTTTTTCCCTGATTTTGACTCAGATATCTGATGTTACTAAAGATAGCCTATTTATCAACGAAGTAATAAAAAGTTGCAATAAAATTGAGCTAAGCTTCGTCCAGTGTTTGATAGAGGGAAATAAAATAACGATAAAGTGTCGCTACGATGACGTAGGAGACAATATAGCGGCAATTTTGAACCATTCCTTTGAATTCTTGAATATCAGAGAACAAAGACTAATATTAACAAATTTAATGAAGGAAAATATTCCAAGAAGAATTTAAATTAGACTTTAGACTGAAAGTATAAACTATTAGTTTTATACACTTTTTTTGTTTTACCTGTAATTTGGGTGATAAAATGAATAAATATTATAAATTTATTTAAAAAACTTTGAAAAAATCCGGATATTTTGAAGTTTCCGGATATTTTGAAGTTTCTGAAAATTTCCGATGAAACTAGCTAGAAAGCACTACAATTATAAATTTGGCACAAGTATCGGTTTCGAAAAAGGATGGAGATTTAATAAGTAGCACATTTATCGAATGTTAAATAATGTTGTATTTACAAATATTGATTAATTACTATTGAAATAATGATATACACATTTCTATAAAATAAACTAGAAAAGTATTTGAGAAAAAACGGTGTTAATAACAGTATTTAATGATAAAGTTATACTTAAAAGTAATATTTAGTGGAATTCACAATACCCACAAAACTAAATCTCTACATCAAGTTATTGTGAAAATATTTAGTCCAAATGCTCTGATAGGTATCAAAAAAACAATCCCATCAATTTATTGTTATACTAAAAGAGATAAAATATTTAACTTGTTAATATAATAACACTTCATTCCATCTTTAAAAAGTTAGTAAAGCAAATGTTTAACACTGAAAGCTATTTTGCCATGAATAAGGAAGATAATTTACTCAAGTAAAATAAATATTGCTTAAACTTAAATATAAATATTAAATATAGTTTTATTTAGAAAAAATTGGAATTGAAACAAAAAAGAATCATTTCTTTAATTTTTTTAAAACCATGATTTTTAATTAGTTTTTTTTTTCAATCCTCATATATATATATATATATATATATATATATATATATATATATATATATATATATATATATATATATATATATATACAGGTCTCGGGTAACTGTATATATATATATATATATATATATATATATATATATTATATATATATATATATATATATATATATATATATATATATATATATACAGGTCTCGGGTAACTGTATATATATATATATATATATATATATATATATATATATATATATATATATATATATATATATATATATATATATATATACAGGTCTCGGGTAACTTAGCTATAATAGTTTTCTCTCACCCACACTCCCCTAAAACAGTTTACAGGAACATTTAACAGCACTTGTGAAAGTATAATTTTTTTGTAGAAGTTATAAAAAAAATAATTATAAAAATATAAATAATATTAAATAATTGAAATAAAAAAACAAAGTTTAAGTTTTAGATTGACTTTTTTTGCTTACAAAATAGGATTGTTTTTATTTCTTTGGGGTAATAGTCACTAATTTTTTTGTAATGCTTAAGGTTATACGTTAACTATAGAAATGGCTGCAACAATTGTTTTGTTTTTAGTAGAGCACAATTTAAGTATTGTAAATGTGAATATAAATATTACATAATTTTGATACAAAGTTAAAATAGAATTAGTAAATTGAATAATTTTTTTCTTTTCAAACGCAGATATGCAGTTCAGAGGTTTTTCTTAAAATCCTAGATATAAAATGCTGTGTAATATAAAAAAACTTTATCGTAGATTATATAAGTTAGGATGTCATCAGCATATTTTTGGAAAATGGTTTCAGATGGGAGATAAGCGTTCATGTCAGAAATAAAGAGAATGAACAAAATTGGACCAAGAACACTAACTTAAAGTACTCTGACTTCAATATATTTCCAGTCAGTGGTGAGATCATTTGTTTTAATTCTTTTGCGATGGTTAGATAGTAAGCTGCAATTCAGGAAGTTAGCCAAGTAGAATATTTATTAACTTGAGCAGTAATTTGTCATGACTGACAAGATCAAATGCTTTTGTAAAATCATAGAGTATTGCAAAAATTGATTTGTTATTATCTCTAACATAACTCCAGTCCTCTATAATTTGAATAATAGCATCCATTGTACAACGTCCTAGAAGGAAACCGAACTTTTTGTTTGAGACCCATATAAGCTTGGTGTAATTAATAATGCGCTCAAAAACTTTGCATAATGGGGATGTAATGGAAATAAGATGGTAGTCATTAGATGAGAGGTTAGATATTTTAGAAATTGTTATTATGTTTGCTGAATTCCATTGGTCAATAGAATACAGAGTGATGGGGCAATTTTAAAGCAAGCAGATTTGAGTAAAAGCGTGAAAGATCATCTGGTCCTAACTATCCTATCTTTAGTTGTTGAGTTGGTTGAGAATGTTATTAAGTGTAAAAACGGGGGTAATAAGTGAGTTTACTTTATGATTGATAAAGAACGAGAGTTCAGGTTGTTTCTTACCAATCCAAACACTCTGAAAATGATTGTTTAATTGGTTTGCTAATAGATGGGGTGGTGATTAGCTCTTTATCTGCTAGTCTGATTTCTAGCCAACAATCTGTTGCCAGAAGATAATTGCCTGTTATAGATTCATCTTCTTTTGGTAATTAGTTTACTGATTCAATTGTCAAGTTCTTTCCACTCGTTGTAGTATCGAAGAAAAAAAGTTTTTAAAGCTCTTTTAAAAGGCTTTGAATAAATAGTGTCATCCAAGGCTTGGGGTTGACAAGCATTATTGCTCTTAGAGGTTGGCAGATGTTTTGAGCAGAGAGTATAAAATAATAAATATTGTTGCAAGCTACTTGCTGTATTTCATATGCTGAGTCAACTAAGATTTTAAGATCGGTGCATCGTATCAGTGTAACAGTGTCAGCAATTCTACCTGACCAGTAAGCAACCTTGCGGGGAACTGAGCAAGTGGATTTATAAAGGCTTAGAAGAGGCTGACTAATTACAGCAAAGTAATTTAAATTATCATAGCTAGGAAGGGTATTGGACACAGCATTTAGGAGCATTACTTAGGATGATGTCAAGAATAGCTAATTTTCGGTTTGGATGTGCATTTAAGGTGAATGAGTTGGTGAGAACAACCAATAAAATCAGTAGGGCAGCCGGTATTTTTATAACAGTAATATTTATTATTAATCATTAAAAAAGTATCTATAATAATAGTTACATTTAGAATAAATATTTTAAGATATTTTAGACAAATTATTTTAGGCCTCTAAATTCTAGATTTATCTATATATATATTATATATATATATATATATATATATATATATATATATATATATATATATATATATATATATATATATATATATATATATATATATATATATATATATATATATATATATATATATGTGTGTGTGTGTAAATTATGTTAGTGTATTTTACAAATAGAGTGCTCAATGTTCTTAAAGAACAGAGCAATAATTAATTAGTAAAAAACACTTATCTAACTTTTATCTTCGACTTGAAGTTTCACCATTGCTGGATCATCAGGAAGAGTTACTCTTCCTGATGATCCAGCAATGGTGAAACTTCAAGTCGAAGATAAAAGTTAGATAAGTGTTTTTTACTAATTAATTATATATATATATATATATATATATATATATATATATATATATATATATATATATATATATATATATATATATATATATATATATATATATATATATATATATATATATATATATATATATATAAATGCATGTTTAGGTTATGAGTCTGACATACTGAAATAAGGAAACAGAAATAGGTTGAAAATGCAACCCTCAGAATTGGGAAAAATGAGGTCAGCAATAAATTGTCAACCTCAAACTGTTAGAGGTCAGTATAAGGTCGGCAGAAAAAATTTGACACAAAGGGGTTAGGGATCATCCATAAATTATGCAACACAGAATATATTTAAAAAATAAAAGTAGTAGATATTAAGCTCTTTTACGCAGTGGTTTTCATTAAACTTAAATGTGCTACTTTGATTTTTCATTTAAATTAAGACTCTGCAAGGGAAATTTTTTTTGTTTTGTATATTGTGGAAGTTTGCATTACGTAATTTATGGACGATCCCTTAGCATAAAACAAAAAAATGAGGTCGGCAATTTTTTGCTGATCTTATCAGCAGTTATGACCTCATTGGTATTTACTGACTTTGTTGACATTGCCAAACGCCAACCCTAATTCTGAGGGTTGAAAATGTATATCTATATACGCTATAATATATAAACCCTGCCTAAACCCAGACTTGACAATGTATATAGTAAAACTCTCACTTCCTATGATTTTGCTATTATGTTGTTATCAACAATGTTTTATAATAAAAATTGGACTTTGATAGTCTACTTTTTATTGATTTGTTAGTTCATTTAATTATTTAGTTCTGCCATTTTGTAATATTTGACTATTTTGTTTTAGTCTGCCTACTGTGGAAATATGGTTTTAATTTAGTATATTTAGATGATTCCGAATTTACTTTATTGATCATGATGTTTTTACCTACATCAGCTTTATAAAATAAAGTTGTATAAAAGTTATATAAAGTTGTGATAAAAAGTTACAATATACTAATTTTATTTTTAGAATTTCAGTGTAATGGACTGGCTTTGGTGGTACAGCTTTGTGTTGAATAATCGTAAAAGATTGCAATACCTATTAACAATGAATGTACAATTGAAATTCACAATATTATGGTGTATTTTTGTTTTTGGATCATTATTTCATGATTTTATGCCTCTTCCCCCGTCATACTTTTCATTAAGAAACAATTTTTTCAATGTATTTTTTGTGAAAAAAGGATGGGGCTGGACCAGTGGTTTGTTATTTGCATTTTTATTATCTCTGCTATCAAAACAAAAGCAGAGTAATGTTATTGTTTGTTTTAAGAACTTATCAAGAATCTTTGTTCTTACTCTAACATGGTACCTTTTTACTTCATTTTTTGAAACTATTGAGTCATATACTGGAAACTGTGTTGGTGACAAAAATTTGAATATAAAAGAAGTTTGCCGAAATAATGGATTTTTATGGAATGGTTTTGATATTTCAGGTCATTGTTTTTTGTTAACATATTGTGCTCTGGTTATAAATGAAGAGCTTCTTGCTACCATGAATGTAGTCATACAAATAAACAATAATGACAATAATAAATTAAAAAAGACATATAAATTCCTTGGTTTCGATTTTTCTGTTATGTTGTTTGATTGTTTTATTGAATTTTTCTCTGCTAGTTTATTGTTACTTATGTTACTTTGGGAAGTTATGCTGTTTTTTACATGTGCTTATTTCCATTCACTTATGCAAAAGTTTTTAGGAGTGTGTTTTGGTCTTTTAGCATATTTTATATGTTACAGAGTTATATTCATTTTAAAACATCCTTTAGCCCCATGTGAGCCAGGGGAATTTCTTATTATATAAATATGTATATATTATATATTAATAAAATTAAATCATCAATGTGGTTGTTATTAATTTATATCATATTCAGAAATATATATTTCAAGTTTCAGTTTTCGTTTTATCAATTTCAGTTTTTTTGTCATTATAAAATTTGATTATAGTACTTTATTTATTTATTTTTTTTGAATTTTAAGACCAATCTGTTATAGGCTTATTTCAATATTTTTTAATAGGGATTCTTAATTATTAATATTTTTTTTGTCTTCTATTTTAGGTCAATGTTTTAAAAGTTTTTGTTGTTGGTGTTGTTTCATAAAAGTTTTATTGACAAAAATATTTCCCAACAGCATCTGCTTAAGCAAGATTCTTTGATGTTTTAGATATGAATCTCTAAGGCATTTTAGATGAAACAATTTTTTTAAGATGACTATATGAAAATCCCATCTTAGAACCTTCCTGTGGGTTCTATTTTAGGAATGCTTTTGTTTTTAGTTAATTTGAAACATTAAAATTTATGAGTATCGCGTTTGCTGATGATACTAATTTATTTCTGTGAAACAGTCGTTTATATTTAAATACGAATAAAAACTTTAACGCAACTTTAACGCATGTATCGCAATAAATTAAGATTAAACATCAACAATAAAAAAAGGATCTTGTTCTCTATACGAAAGAAGCGCTTTTTACCAAATAATTTACCAACAGAAATGAGAAAAGTGTCGGTTACAAAATCCTAGGCATTTATCTCGATAAAATATTGACATATTGACTATACTTCCACTAAATTAGTCAAAAGTTTTGAAATTCTTAATTAGGTCGGGTACAAGTAAAGAAATTTAATTCAATATACTGTTTTTTTTTTTAGCACACACCCTGTAAATTTTGAGTCATAATACCAAAAACGTTAAAAGTACATGTTAAGCCAATCTCAAAATGCCTAATTTAAGAATCTAGAATTAAAATCCTGAATAGGTATTCACTTTTTAAAAACCACATTATGAGTCCTTGGAAAGCATCTTTTATAAATAAGTATTTTATCTAAAAAATTCTCCAAGTTACAAAAATTTATTTCAAACAAAATAAAAACGGATTCAAAAATGTTATTCTTTAAACATAAAATATAGTTTTAATATTCTAAACTTCATTTAGCCAATTCAAGAGAATTTTTAATATTCATATTATTTACAAACGTTCTGTGACAATAACTTTAAATTTTTTTGCTGTTGTAATCCAAAATACAGTTCAAAAGTTGTTCGGGGTAATTTAGGTGAGAGCTATCATGCTTCCCATCTCTCCCAATATGGGTTTTGAAGTAAAAGTGCATTTTCTCAGTTGCCTGTTCATTGAAGAGCCACACCCTGAAAATTTGGGGTCATAATACAAAAAAAAAAATACATCAAAATCCTTTTCACCGGTGATTCATGATATGTTTAGATGCAAAAGTATGGTAAAATTAAAATCGTGGATTAAAATCCAAAAAAGATATTAGAGTTTGATGGCTACAACTAATTTTGCGGTCCCGTGGGGACCATTATTTTTAATTTTTCTAAAAAATAATATGTTTTCTATCTTTAAATGATTGTAAAAAGGAAGCTAAATATTTAGAATATGTTTTAAAGATCAAAATTCACTCTTAATTTATTGAGCTCATCACTTGGCTCAACACATCTCTTGCGCTTACTCGTCCATAAACCATAAACGAAAATAGGAAACTGTAAAACGGAAAATGAAATTTCAAAAATGCCCACGTTTGCAAAAGATCACAATAGGTGCAGGAAATCTGTCTACATCATTTGTCTGAAAAAAGCTGATTGCAAAATGACAGAGTTCAACGGGAAAAAGATTTTGGAAGCTTTTTCAAAAACTATCAACTTTGACAATAACAGAGTTCCAATAGGAATTTGCATGGCTTGTCGTTTCAAGATAAATCAATCAGGTGACAAGGAATCAATGCAAAATCTATCAAAACTCTTTAATTTTGAATTCATTCAAGTTACAACTTTGACTCGACAAATAAGTACTTGTAACTGCTTAACTTGCCAAATTGCAAAAACATAAGGCAAAGAAAGCACCCATTGCAAAAGCATAAGGCAAAGAAAAGCACCTATTGCAAAAACATAAGGCAAAGAAAAACACCCATTGCAAAAACATAAGGCAAAGAAAAGCACCCATTGCAAGAACATAAGGCAAAGAAAAGCACCCATTGCAAAAGCAAAAACAAGAAGATGCAAACAATTATCAAGTGCAAACAACAGAGAAACGTTGTACAAGTTGCCTTTCAGTAGTTGCCCGCGGTCTACCTCATCATTGTACTCAAGGAATGAGGTAGACCGCGGGCAACTACTGAAAGGCAACTTGTACAACATCATCAAAACCACAGAACATTAGGAATGGCAGATCCTAATGGAGCTGAGCAGATAGCGTCATCAGTGATTTTCTCTCTATATTCATGACTAAGAAAAACAATTTGAATTACTTAACTCCATGCCCAAAATTGGCTGTGAAAAAAGGTGTGAAAACACAAAATCAATTTTCAGAATAATTGTAAAATCACATTAGTTAATTGTTAACAATTTTTAGGTTCCTCATCAGCATCTCAGAAACTCTTTCAAACACTAATAAGCACTCAAGAAATTGTTGTCATTCAACAAAATACAGGAATTTTAAACACAGGTATGAGGAAACTTGGATCTGCTTTAAATCAAATTATCCCTACTCGACTGGTTGGGGCAAGTTTTCAAAAAAAGCTCTTGACTATGGGAAACTTTTACAAGAAAATTTTACAGTGAGCACCATTAAGTTGTCTGAAACTGACAAGTGTCTTGCCCTTCATTGCCATAACTTACATCAACGTGGATTTCAATCATATGCCAGGAAGTACCCATGTCGTTAGTGTGAAGTTGAGTCAAAAAAACTCTATGAGTGTGGTGAGATGAGAACCTTTGGAAAAATCAGAAAACATTTTCAGGACTTCCTCAACTGAGGAGGAAACACAAAGAGTGCTAAATCATTCCAAAATGCTGTGCATCCTCCACTCTTTCCTTTTGAAGACCAAACAAGTGTTTTGAAAGTGATTTCACCAATGGAATTGCATTTGCTCATTGATGTTATCAAGCATATTGTAAAAAATCTTGACCAGATGTGGCCAAAGACAGTTGATTGGTTTGCTTTACTTCATATTTTTCTTTTGCCTTACCACGGGGGAACTTCAATGGCAATGACTGCATGAAATTGTTGAGGAAAGTAGATGGATTGAAAAATTTAGCTAAGTCTAAGAATGCAAAACAAGCATTGGATTTTTGCAACTGTTTGGCATTGTTGAAGAATGTTGTTTCTGCTTCCTTTGGCTGTATCTTGGATCTGAAATATGAGTTGAAAATCGAAAAGTTCAAGACAAGTTACCTGAAGTTGCAAATTTCAGTTACACCAAAAGCTCATACAATTTTTTTCCATGTACCACAATTCATCAAAAAGAAACATTTGTTACTTGGGATCTTCAGTGAACAGGCAACTGAGACAACGCACTTTTACTTCAAAACCCATTGGGAGAGATATAAGCATGATAGCTCTCAACTAGATTACCCTAAACAACTTTTGAACTGCATTTTGGATTACAACAGCAAAAAAGTTTAAAGTTATTGTCACAGAATGTTTGTAAATCAATATGAATAATAAAAATTCTTTTGAATTGGCTTATATGAAGTTTAGAATATTAAAACTTTATGTTTAAAGAATAACATTTTTGAATCTGTTTTTATTTTGTTTGAAATAAATTTTTGTAATTTGAAAAATCTTTTATATAAAATACTTATTTTAAAATATGTTTTCCTAGGACTTATAATGTGGTTTTTAAAAAGTGAATACCTCTTCAAGATTTTAATTATAGATTTTTAAATTAGGCAAATTAAATTGGCTTAACATGTACTTTCAACGGTTCAAAAGGTTTTGGTGGAACGTGTTTTTGATATTATGACCCAAAATTTACAGGGTGTGAGTGATATATGCTATGCAAGTATTGTTTTGGGAAGAATCGCTATAAGTAAGTTGCAACAACTTTAACATCTGTAAGAAACAAGCAATATTTAAAAACCATTTTGTTTTTCGTGAATATGCATTTAATATATTTTTTAAGTCTTTTTTCGCATTCAAAACATTTTTTTAAAGCTGTAAAAACATTGAAAGAACTCAATGTTTATAATATATATTATGTTTCCTTATAAAAATGATTTATCATAGGTATTTTTGATGTTTTTACTCTGTAATCTCAGGACCCTCCACTTCATCATCGGCCCTGTATTTGTGTCTAAATGTGTTGTGTATAAATTTGTGTAATTTGCCTTTAATTTAAAATTGTCAATCTAATTTTCTCTTTTTAAAGCTAAATTAAATGAAAATTTTAACATGAATATAGAAAAATATATTGATGATCAATCAAAATATTTAAAATAAAAATAGTTTTTTCAGATGTAAAAACTATTTTTATTTTAAATATTTTGATTGATCATCAATATATTTTTCGTATGTTTAATCAATTGTATTTTAAAGTTTAACTTAATGTTTAAAATAAAGTATTTAAACTCGGAAAAAATCTTTCTTTGTATATACTATAAATCAAAGTATATATACTAAGAATGCTATACTGTATTATACTATACTATACTATACTATACTATACTATACTATACTATACTATACTATACTATACTATACTATACTATATTATACAATACTATACTATATTATACTATACTATATTATACTATACTATACTATACTATATTATACTATGCTATACTAGGAAAAAAATTCTTAGTTTGCATATACTTTAAACGAAAGCACATGCAAACTAAGAAATAAGCATAACGTAAATTATCTTGTAAAAAGTGCTATAGCAAGATGTTATTTTCGTAACTTTTTCTATTCTAAGTTTAACTACAATGCCAATACAATACAACATACTTTATCAATGAATTTACAATTAAACAGTTACATACTGTATTACAAATAACGTTGAGTAACTAAAAGAAAAAGAATCCCAAATTAAAAATCATGTAAACATTGTTAAAGTTAATTTTAAAATCTTCCTGATTTTAAAATTAACTTTAACCATGTTTATATGGTTTTCCCTTTTTTTGTTTCTTTTAGTATGTTTTTTTTTAATTTTTTTTTCTAATTTTCTTGTCTTTTAATTTTACGACGCCAAAGAACATTTTTAATTTGTGGTGTTTAATTGTTTTGTTTTTCTTTTTTTTTTTGATTTATCCAAGGTAATCATAAAATTGATAACCTAACAAATTTGTGATAAAATTCATAAATTTGTTCCTTGATTTTGTCTAAATTTGTCAACTTCATTACTTGCCACAGCTACCACACAATTATTTTTGCCACAGCTACCACAGTTTGTCAATTTACATGAATATTGTTGTGTTGCCTAAAAGCCGTTCTTTAGCTTGTTAATAAATATATTTGTTAGTTTTCCATTTTCACACTTATTGTGTTTGTTTCCTTTTATAAAAGGAAATTTAGACATTCTCTTTTTATAACTTTTCTTTACCATTTTATGTATTTGCTACTCCAAGAAATTTTTAGAATCTTCTCTCCATATAATTCTGTATATCTCAAAAAGGACTTAACTAATCTGAAAAAATAATATTGATGCACTGCGTTTCCGAATCTGACACTAATTCAGTAAAATTTGCTAAAATTGAGAAATAATTTCTATAAAAAAGTAAGTTTTCCTAACTGAGTTTGTCATTTTATAAATGTTCTTACATTTTTTAGAATACTGGTTTATCATCCAAAAAATCATCCAAAATTTTACCTGTGTCCATAGAAACTATACGCAAGTCTAATCATTCTAACAACATGTTTGAATGATTAAAGCAAAATGTTAAATAAGTGTCCATAAGAAACAAAAAACTAAATTATAAAGAACATTACTTTAAATTCCTTGAAATTAAATAAAACTCTAGGTATAGATGATATTTGTAGAAATGTAGTATTAAACGTCACAATGATGACAAAAGCCTATATTCGAAATATTTAATTTATGAATTAAGACAGGTGTAGTACCAGACAAATTAAAAATAGCTAACCTACCGTAAAAACCGTAAAAAATTTTAATAAAAGATCTCCCAACTCTTTGCAAGAAAATGAAATATATATATCGCTGATCCAACTCTAATCTCTGAATCATTTAACACTTTTTTGACAAATGTTGCTCATAAACTCAAATCCAATATTCATTCGTCTTACATTAACTATCAAGAGTATCTTAAACATCCAAATTTACATAGTTTTTTATTATCTCCAACAAATATTCCAGAAATTTTATCTCTTATATCTAAATTGAATCCAAAAAAATCATTAGGTCCAAACAGCATTTCACAAATGTTCTTTTAGATTTTAACTATGAGTTTTCAAATATTCTTTCTATTTATTTTGACATTTCCTGATATTTTGAAATCATCTCGCGTTAATCCAATATTTAAAAATGGCTATAAACTTTCATGCACTAACTGCAGAACTATTTCTCTTTTATCTTTTATTAGTAAGCTTTTGACTGATTCCATCGTTACGTGAGTTACTTTTGAACAATAGTTAAAGTCATAAACCGGTGGTTCATACTTCAGCATAATGCTTTGTGAAATTGCAATTTATCGCAAAATATTATTTAAACCGTACAACAAAAAGTATTCAAAAACTTGTTCTAAAAAGTTGAACATTTCTTATTTTAAATTATAAATCAAAAATCGTTACGTGCGTTATTTGCACACATCTAAAATTTTAACAAGTAAATTTTGACAAGGCTTATTTGTGAATTGGTTGCATATTGAAAAACCGAAATGTGCAACTTGTTATTAAAGATGCCGCTTAACAAAACCGTAAAATGGATTTGGGGAAAAGATATTAATAGCGGATTAAATTAACAATTTGTCATCGTTACGTGTGTTACCAGTCTCGTTACTGGCGTTACCGCGTGCAAAACAATTGATAAAAACAATCATTTCACAACTATAATAGCAAAAGCGTAGTAATTACAAATGCAAGCATGCGAAATATGAGTAGTTAAAGAGTTTAGATGTTCATGGTAATAAAAATTTAATTGTCTGTTGAGTGAAACACCAAATACGTTTGGGTTTTTATACCAGCAAGTGACGGGGGATCAATTTTTCTAAGAACTTGACTTTTATCGTAAAGCATCACATCAGGTTTAATTGGCCAAACCCATGAATTCCCAAACAAATGTTTATTAACTGTGGATACTAAAACTTGATTTGACATTCTTTTACTTGTCCAGGAAATTCTGATGCATTGTAATTAACGACACACCAATTACCCACGGAAAGTGCCAAAATTGAACTGTGATCATTTACATCTATTTGACGTAAGTAATCTGAAAGTAAAATGGTGCACTTTATTTCGTTCAAAGCTGTTTCCCGCAACATGATTTCGCCGCGTTGATTTGCTGTGACACAATGAATTGTTTTTATGCCTTCAACATCTTTTAAATTACTCCATGGGTTGAATTCGCTGGTTAGCTTATCAATTTCTTCTTGCTGAACATGAAAAATTATTGTTTTAGGCATTAACATAGTTGCCAATTCAGTAAAAACTTTAGATGATTGAACAATGGTGTTAGCTCCTTCTGACATAATTTTTTGACGTACGAGATATTTTGCTTTCCCACCAATTACGTCAATTACCCCCTTTCCATGGGAAGTGGCGAAATAATATCCACTGAAAATTTTTGTGATATCGACAGACCAGAAGTTGCAACAAATGTAACATGTATTTATTTTTAAATTCAGACGGTGGTCCATCCGACCAAATGATTTCTTCATCGTAATAATTTGAATCAGGCAATTTCATAATATGATCGTATACTTTGAAAAGAAATGCAAAAATAGTATCTTTGTTTTTCTTCAGAGTATCGGAGCAAATAACAAAACCTTGTTGTGTACCCCTTGCAAAAGTAGCTGCAGTAAAAAGAGTAACGCTAGATCTGGTCCACATAGCTGACTGGATTTCAGATTGATATTCGCATGAATATGACATTGATAAATCTATTTTCAGGATTCTGAAGGTACATTTTGTTTTGTCTTCAGAAAATTCTTTAGCTTGGATTCTTTTCACATGCACATGCTTTACAACCATGTCAAAACCCTCCTGAATGTCACCAATAAGTTCTCTAACAGTACCCAGCTGCTGAATCTTGCGCTGTCGCATCTTGGATTCAGCAATGTCGTCACGTTTGACGTACTCATTAATCCATTTGTACCAAATGCTATTTCTTCCACGTTCTTGTTAGATTTAATATTAAAGCTGTTTTTACATAATTTACACTCGTTTTTCCAACAGGACTTGGACATATCTAATTCACTAGAAGAACACAAAAGATCATCCCACCAATTATTTTTATACACAATGCCCAATCCGCTCAAAAGTAGTATTAATTTTTCATGCATCACACATTTACACTGATCAGTTGGTGTATTTTTTAAAATAAGGACATTAGGTGTATTGTATCGACATGCCTGCCATAGTGTAAACAACGTCTGGTTGAAAGTAAAAGTCTTTAACTAGTTTTTCAATATCGTCTTCCAAACCTTCTACATTGCGTTTTTTAAACAAACATGCTGCATCAATTTTAAGGCCGACATTTTCAGCAACCTTGTTAAGTACTGCAAATCTTTTATTGGGAGACAGCGGTAAAGCTTTAAAACAACGTTTTACAGCTTTCCCAAACGTTTGCTAGCAACAAAATAAAGATGACGTTATTGTCGTGTTTGACTCACCCTAAAGTTCTCTAGTTGACGTTACTGTAGATTTCATAGTTTCCTTTTTCTTAGCTTTACATTTCGCTACCCTTGCAGCTACTTTACGCCTATGTTCAGTTAACTGTTTCTTTGTCATTTTAGCAAATTTCGCCGCATGAACTTGTGCAATTCTTTTATTTTCGCGAACTTGAAACTGTGGATCTTCCTTTTTCTTTTTCATTTTAAACTTTTTAATTCTTTCTGTAGAAGTCAAGGCCCGTAGTTTCACTGCTTCCATCAAAATTAAAAAAGAAAACAAATTAACACGACAAAATAAGAAACTGAACTGTGTTGAGACTTGCGCTTCCAACTGTAAGTTGAATGATTGTAAATCTGTGAACCTACGTAGTTAAAAATATTTGCAAATGCAACTAGAAAGTTAATAAATGCACGTGCAATTAAGGAATGTCTTTATGAATACATTGCCTACATGCTTGCTTAATTCAAATGCTGAGACAATTTGTAACTTATGTGAAGTTGCGCTTAAATGCGCCAGTTTAAGGAATCCTATAAATAGATTCATAGTATTTGTACATACTATTTATACATAATTATTTATAGATATCCATATTCATAGAAACGTGGTAGTAATTATCGTTACGTGAGTTACCTAATTATATTATCATAAATTTTAAAGGCAATTAAAATCAAAGCCACATGATATCAAGTATAAATGAAGCATCTAGTTAAACTTGTTTATAATATTAAGTCATGATATTAAAAACATTATTTATAATATTAAGTTATGATGTTAAAAACAATTTGCTTGTTGTGCAGCATTAAAAACTTTGCGTTTTCGTTACGTGTGTTACCACTTATTGACTTACCAGGGAATCACGTTAATATTTTTAAATTTGAAACAGCGGACCGCCGTCTTATTTTACTTAAATGCTATCACATGTGTGTTGGTAAATATTTCTTGAGAAAATAATCACCAACATATCTAGCACTTTTATTAACACAAGTCGAAAAGATTAGTGTTCATTTAAGTAAAACTTATATTTTCCCACACTTGCAGGTCTTCTGTATTAAAAAAAAATATCAGGGAAATCATATTTCGTTAGCAGCTATATTTTATGACAATTCAGTTTTGTACAAAAAATAAAATACTATACTTTATTTTCTGTGCATTATAAAAAATTTGAATTTGGTTCACCTTTCGTGGAATCAGTCTTCTTGAGAAATTTATGTATTCTAGAGTATACTCTTTTCTAAACTCATTTAATTGTTGAAATGATTTTCAATTTGGTTTTCGATCAAAAAATTCTACTTGCCATGCATTAATAAGTATAATAGAAAAAATTAGGAAAGCTCTTGATACTGGTCATTTCGTTTGTGGCATTTTTATTGATTTACAAAAAGCTTTCTATACGTTGACCATAGTATTTTGATTTCTTAATCAGTTTTGTGTCGTGTTCCTCAAGGTTCTGTTCTAGGTCCACATTTATTTTTAAACTACGTTAACGTAATAAACTCTGTTGACGTAATCAACTCTGTTCCTAATCAACTCTGTTCATTTCTCTTCAGTTCATTTGCTTACTAATGAAACAAATCTCTTACACATCAAAATATCGTATCATTCTTTATGTAAGAATGTTAATTCGGATCTAAAAGGTATAGTTCACTGATTAAATGCTAACCTAATACGTCTCAGCACAGAAAAAACTGAACTAATTTTTTTTTCATCTCCGAGAAAAAACTATTTCTTTAAGAATGTTGAAATCAAAATCAAAATTAATAATGAACGGCTATATATATATTCAAGAGTTGTTAAACATCTTGGTGTATTAATTGATTGCAATCTTTCATGGAACTTTCATATCAATAAACTAAGCAAGAAAATATCTCAAGCGAACGGTATGCTTTCGATAATTCGTCATTATGTCGATAAAATTACACTAAAGAATATTTACTATGTATTACTCTCATCTTAGATATTGTTGTCAAGTTTGGGGTCAAGTTGGAAACTATTGCATTAACAATTTGCTATCGTCAATCCATTAGAATAATAAACTTTCAACCAATTAAATCAGATACATCAAAGTCCTTCAAAAAACTTTTCATTCCAACATTTCCAGCAATAAAGAATGCTAATCTTCTTTTTGTTTTTGACTTCTTAAATAAAAACTTACCATTACAAACTTGTTCACAGAAGACTATTACATTCTACTAGATATATACACAATGGAAAACTAAATGTACCATCTTTTAAAACCCAGAAGTATGGTAAAAATTATATTATTTATCAGTGCGTCTGTGAATGGAACAAGAGCTTTGCATGCATTTTGAATGAGTCCGATAAACTTTATCCTAAAATACCGTTACTCCATCTTAAACAATATCAATTTAAATAAATTCTGAAAAACTTTTTGTTCTAACTTTTAGACATATTATCCTTACGATCAAAATATTCTTTTAATTTTCTTTTCGTCGTTACTACAACTATCATCTGTACTTTTTGTTTATTTTTTTCTTCTTTTTTATTATTAAAACCTGCAAATTATGATTTCTACGTGTTTTTTTTAATGTATGTTCTATGTCCTTTAATCTATGTGTTTACGGTCCATATGTTTCAATGTATGTCTTTGCTTATTATTACTTATATTTTGTTTAAAAATTAGTATCACTCCTTCGATCAGATTTCTGTATGAGTGACACCATCCTAATAAATCATTAACTTATTATTATAAGTAATTCTATGCTCGTAACTACCATTTTAATATTAGTTATTACTATTATTTTTTCATTGTAATTATTGTAAACATAATTATTATCACTATTTCTATAATTTGTATTAAATTTTTTTTTTATCTTATATTATTACAATATATTATTATTATTATTGTTATTAATAATAGTATCAAAACTATTGTAAAAATGATTTACGGAAAATAAATAGCTTGTTGTTGTTGTTGTACCGCTGTACTTCTTTCTATTAGAAATCTTTATAGACCTGTCAAAAGTGTTTCACACAGTAAGTCTTACTATTTACTGGAAATGGAAAGCTAAGGCCTAAAAAAAATTCCTTTTTCAAAACTATTTAAAGTAAAATGTGGTTTTGCTCTAGGGTTCATTCTTGAACCCCCACTTCTTCTTTTGTGTAAAAATAACTTTGTTAAATCTTCATTAAAACTTGATTTAATAATGTTTGCCTACCGCACACACTTATTTTATTCATCTTAAAGACCTTTTTGAATGTATAAACAACGAGCTTGAAAGTCTGAGCATTTGGTTGAAAGTGAATAGACAACGAACTTGAAAGTCTGAGCATTTGGTTGAAAGTGAATAGACAACGAACTTGAAAGTCTGAGCATTTGGTTGAAAGTGAATAGACAACGAGCTTGAAAGCCTGAGCATTTGGTTGAAAGTGAATAGACAACGAGCTTGAAAGTCTGAGCATTTGGTTGAAAGTGAATAAACTCACTAAATTTAAAAAAAATAAGTACGTTTAAATTCATTCTAAAAAATAAATTGTACCAATCATACTTCCTTCACTGAAAATAGATTATACAAACAATATAATAACTGCGCCCGTATTTATCTCTCCGTTAAACTAACGAAGAACTTGAGTTTTCGTTGAGATAAAAAAAGTCTAAACGGCTGGTTTTAAAACCAGCCGTTTAGAGTTTTGAAATTGTCACAATTTTATTGTGACAAATTTCAAGAAATCGCGATCTTCTTTATCGCACCTAAGTGGAGATTTAATGCTTCTAGTGTTTAAACTATATATTAACTCCAAAGTTATGTTACTTTGTACCTTGTACTCTGTTCTTTCTGTTTGAGAAATTGGCAACTAATTATTCAAAAATAATTTTACTTCTAAAATGAACATTTTTTAGGCCTAAATGAATCTTTAGTAGGAAACATACAAAAAATATTATTCAACTTTTTAATTATACAGGGTGACCAGAAAGTTCTGGCACATAGTAAAATTGCCATAAAAACAACTAAATTTAAAAAAGGCGAATAAGATTAAAAATAAACTTTATTCTAACAACTAACAATCACATTACAACATTAGATTTCGAAATAACCGCTTTTAGCTTTGATACAGGCCCTAAGTCTCTTGATGAAATCATTAATTGCGACGCGCAGGTATTCTGGAGAAAGATTATTCCATTCCTCGGTGCTCGGCGCAAAGATTCCGAATTCCTATGAGGGATAGAACATGCCTTGGTCTTCAAAACTGACCACACGGAATAATCCAACGGGTTCAGATCTGCCGCGTAGGGAGGCCATTCTTGGGCGCAGATAAAATCTGGAAAAGTATTTTTGCACCACCCTTCAACGATTTTTGCCTTGTGGGCAGGAGCTAAATCCTGTTAAAATGTCCAGGGCTTTGTACCAAAGTGTGATTGGGACCATGGAAGTACTTCTTTTATGAGGACATCATTTAAATAGTTTTGACTGTTAATTTTAACTCCAGAATCCACAAAAACGAACGGAGTTTTGCCATCTGAAGTTATCCCTCCAAAAACCATAACGGATTGCGGATGTCCTGAACGAGAAGCGATTCTACCCTTCATGTTTGCATTACTGATACTTCTGAACAATATCCAATCATTTCGATTGTTTAAAAAAGCTTCAATATTGAATAAATATTCATCAGTGAAAATAATTCCTGAGTGGTTCGCTGAAGAAAAACGTTTGAGATAAAGCTTGCATTTTTTATTCTTACTTTCTTCATATTGTCTGTGAGAAGATGAGCTTTTTGGATCTTGTATGGGATAAGTTTTAGCTCATCCTTGCATATTTTTCTCAGGGATTCACGACCTATTTGCAAATCATTTGCCATTTTTCTCATCAACCTCCTTGGATTTCGACAAATTCTATCACGCACTTTTTTGATAATAATTTTGCTACTTGATGTCGGTGGTCTTCCACTTTTAGGCTTGTCTTGGGTGCTGCCTGTCTCCTTTAAACGTTTCAAATTGTTATAGACAGTTCTTCAAGGAATTTAAAGTCTTTTTGCTATCTCTGCTCCAGTGCATCCACTAAAGAACAAATGCTCTATAGAAACTCGATGGTCTTTTGTGACTTTTATACTAAAAATAAAATAGATTTAAATAAAAAATGCCTGAATACGATTAAGAATTGACATAAGAATGAAATGGAAACAAAAATATTGACAAATAATTTTCTTAAGTCTAATAAAAATGATTACCAGAACTTTCTGGTCACCGTTGAAAAATAACACGAGGATTTTTATTCTTGACATGTTTCGTAAAATTTATTTATATTTTCAAAAGATTATTTTACAATAAAAAAAAATCTGAAATAGATATTAAAAAATAGAAGTCCAAGAAATCCAATTTGTTTTCGACTTCAGTTTATCACAAAAAAACGTATACAGGTCTTTTACAAAAAAATTTTAGTTTTATTTCCACTTGCTACAAATGCACTTGTTCGTTGTTTGATTGATCGTATATTTAAAATTAATAATACTTGGGTTGGTTTTGATAAAGATATTAAGAATCTATCATTAGTTTTATAAAATAATAAGTTTCCACAAAAAATTATTGTCTCTGAAATTAAATTCTATATTGATAAGAAAATGAATCCATCTGTTTTTAACATTGTTAATAGCTTAAAAAAAGGTACTTTAGGCTTCCATACATTGGAATGTACTCTAATTATACTAAAATGAAAATTTCAAAAATTGTTCATAAATATTGCAAGAGTATTCTAATTAATTTTCACTACTAATAAAATACAGGATTGTTTTTGCTTAAAAGAGTCACTTCCTAAGCTGCTTAAATCTCATGTTGTCTATAAGTTTTCTTGCACTGGCTGTAATGCCAGTTATATTGGAGAAAACTCCAGACATTTGGCAACTAGAAAAAATGAGCATCTTAAAAGTGATAAACATCTCATATATTTAAACACTTAAATTTATCTATTAATTGCAAAAATCTGGCTAACTGTGATTCTTTTGAGATTTTAGATAATGACCCAACCAAACACAAATTAAAGATAAAAGAAGATCACGACATTAAATGGAAAAGTCCCTCACTTAATAAACAAACTTTACATTATACTATAAACTTTTCTATTTAATTTTACTGTCAGTTTATTTTTTTTTTGACAGTTGGTTATTTTGATTGGTTATTTTCCTGAGTTATTTTGTAATAAATATATTGGTTTATTATGTATAATTTTTGTCCGTTAATATTTCTCTGTAAAGACTTTTATTTATTTCAGAGTTTTTTTTATTGTAAAATAATCTTTTAAAAATGTAAATAAATTTTACGACACATTTCAAGAATAAAAAACATCGTGTTATTTTTAAAAATAATTACTTATTTTATGCTATTACGACGTTCAAGAAATATTTTAATATTCTCTAAAAACCAAAAAAAAAAATTAACAAAATTTCAAAAACATAACTCTTAAATAATATTTAATATAAAGTTCTACATACAAAAAAGACTAATAATATTTCTAAAAATCAACGTCTAGCTATCAATGAACTAAAAAATTCCACCAACATAAAACTTTATCCATTTGATAAAGGTAATTAGTATGACATTTTAGATTCGGAATAAGCAATATAAAAAATAAATGAACAACTTGGCAATTGTGCAATATCTGCAGTTGATCCAACTCAGAAGTTCATAAATCTTATTCAACGTACCCTTAGTAAAGTAAAAAAAGATAAAAAACATATGATAAAATATATCCTTCAGATGTAATTCTGCCCCGTTTAAATGGTGGTATTAAAGCACATAAAAGTGATAAAGGTTATCCAATGCGAATAATAGTTTAATAATCGGCACACCACCTCATAAACTTTCGCAACATCTTGTTGAGATCATACAACCAACTTTAAACAAAAATAAATGACGTATTAAAAGTTCAACTTCATTTGGATCAACAGCAGGAGAATCCCAGACAGCAATAGGAAACGGGGCCTATGCGGTTTTTATCTGGAACGGAATTTAGATGGGCGCGAGTTCTGGTTTCTAGATGGATCCCATATGGTTTAAAAATCACGCAAAACTTTGCATCTTGTAATGAAATGGGCTAGAAAATCTGGAATATTGATGGGTTCCGCGTTTGGGGCCCCTTTAAGGTAAAACAAAACTTCGTTAAGTGTTCGCCATTTAAAATTCAAACTTTACGTAGAAAACTTGTATAAATATAAACATTATAACGTGTATAAAATCTAGTTACAACTAAGGATAAATTAGTTTTTTCACTTTAAAAAGTTTTTCTTTTATTTAGTTTTTGTTTTATATATAAGAATGCAGTGGCTACGGGTACGTCTAGACGTATCTTTAACAAAAAAAGTTAAAGATACGTCCAAACTTTCGGACGTGGTAGAGAAGTTAGGAATATATATTTATATAAATATTGTTTTATGGAACGACTGTGTCCTTACGTAGGTTAGAATGAAAGGTGCGAAGACTAAGGAATGGCGATCCAAGTTCGAATCTTGTGACTGTTCAAAGATTTTTTTATTAAATAGGTGCATATATCGAATGAGATAGCTGAATGCACAGCGGATTGTACATACATCGACTGATTTGAATATGGATGATCAGCAGAGTGTATACACATCAACTGACTTATATAGGGATAGATGCAGCGGAGTGAACACGATTCACTGAGGGTTAGGGTTAGGCCAGGGGCTCTGTTGTAATTAATAATAAACTTTTTCTCATATAACTATCAATATTTAACAATAATTCATATTTATAAAATTAATAATTATTAAAATATTATTTTAAGTCAAAATACACTTCAAAATAAAACAAAAAAACACTTAAAGTTGATATTTTAATTTTTATTATTGTTTTACTTCCTTTGAGCATAAATTCTTTGCAAAGTGAATGGGTTTTAATATTATAAAGTTAATTCAATAACATTTTGCACTAAAAGAAATAATGTTTATATAAACTTACAGTTCATATAAAATACAATTTATATAAATATATATAAATTGTATTTTATATGAGCTGCAAGTTCATATAATTAAAAGTATATGTTTATGAACTGTGAGTTATAACTGTAACTGTTTTAAGTTATTAATATTATAAGTTATAGCAGTTATAAATTTATGTACAACTTACTTTATAAAGTAAGTTGTACCAGTCATAATTTTATACTATAACTGTTTAACTACAGTTATACAGTTATACAGTTATACATTTATAAAGTAACTTATTACATTGATAAGTTATAAACTGTAAAGCAAATGTGAAAAAAACTGTACTATATATATACATATATATAATAACTCTTATTATAATCAATATCTGAAGCCGGAGAGTATTAAAAATCCTATGAAGACAAGTGATCAAGTAAGAAATTATATAGCTACACTTGACATCCATTTCTGTTTCGGAACTGTGCAGATGAGATTTATATCTATTGGAAGGTTTTCTCGAACGCCTAATAAAAAGCAATTACTTTAAGACGCCATGAAAAGGAAGCGTGGATGAAATAGACAAAAGTAAGATAAAATAAAAATTGTGAATTACACACCTATTTTGTTATATTTATATTGCATATTGCATTATATTTTAAAATCTACACCGTTAAGTTAAAGACATGTGAAAATTGCAATGTAATGCAGAAGATACATCAAATGTTGATAGACTAAACAAGGTAAATAAATTAAATTTTAATTTAACATATGATAGATGTTTTTTTGTTATGAGTTACCTAATTAAATTTATTTAATGTTAGTAACATTTACCAAAATAAGAGAAGTAACTTTTATATTTCTTGATTAGTTAGACTTCTGTAGACATTGTTCAAGTATTACAAATGTTTAACATTATAAATCAAGTGTATGTGATTTTTTATTGTTCCTATTTTTTTGATTAACTTTCTTTATTCCATACTTTGTTCGAACAAGTTTTCATATTGCCATTTTCTTACCGTCATGCTACTTGAAGTACATGCTACTTGAGGTACATTCTACTTAAGCTTCGTCGGCTACTTGGGCTACCTGGGGTTACTTGAGCCCAAAAAAATAAAATGTTTATTTATTTGTTTATTTTTTATAGAATTATTTGGGATGTAAGTAAGTAAGTTAATTATACACAAACTTGAATCAAGTAACAAAAAAAAAGGGTTAAATTTTTTTGCAAGAAGTGATCAAAAAATTATTTTTTTAAAGGAAACTACAATAATGGTAAAAATTTAGTGTAAAACTTTTGTCATTTATATTTGAAGTTCAAAATTGTTAAACCCAAATGTCTTTGTTGCATGCTATGTTTGTTATGTTTGAAGTTCAATGTTATGTTTGAAGTTCAAAATATTATGTTTATGTTATGAAATGTTATGTTTGAAGTTCAAAATACTTAAACCTAAATGTCATTGAAGCAGCTTATGTTTGAAAATGATTAAATTTGTTTTACATTAACATTAAACCCCAAAGTGTAATAATATATTTAAAAGGAGTTAATATATCTGTTATTTTAACCATGTTTTTTAATATTTTTTTAGGTTATAAAATGTATAATGTTGATGGTTAAATGGCTAAATAATGTTGATGGTTGGTTAAAGCTATTGTTATACAACTTTTTGCGTATACTTTGAGCTATCAAAACTGGTTCTACCAGAATGGTTCGCAGAAATGAAATAAAGTTGGGATCTAGAGATTACAAGGACTGTATCTGTCAAAACTTAGAGCAAGCCTGTATTAATTTTGAACGTGGAGCTATGAGTCAACGATTTGCTGATGAACAATTTAGAATCAGCAGTTCCAGCATTAAGAGAGCTCTTCGAAGACGACACCTTACTATCACAAAGAAACATGCAAGGCATACCAACTGACCTCATTTGATCTTCGAATTACTGTGAAATCAGTATCTAGATCGATTAGGGAGTGATGTTCAATGTTTCAATGAAAATCTCCCGGGTGTCGAGTGGGTAAAAGCCTTTATTATAAGAAATCATCAGCTATCCGAGAGATTTGCCAGAGACCTAAGAAGTTTACCGATTTTTGTTGTTTTATTTTTGCTAAATGGTGGATTGTAGGGGAAAACGGGGCAAGATAGTGAATGGAACTAAAAAAACTTATAAATGGGTGAAACAAAATTATATTTAAATTTTGTATTTTAAAACCCTAATTGGTTTTTTTAAACATTGTTAACGCAATTTTATACAAATAAGTTTACATTTTGTGCTTTAAAAAAAAAACCTCGGTTTCAATTATTCATAATCGATGGTGTCCTAACTTTTTTAGGATTATTTTTTTGCGACACGTGTTTATTTTATGTTATTTTAGTTAGAGTAGTAAGCAGTTTTTAAAATTTTATAAAATTAGAGGTAGAAATTGCATAATAAGTCATCTCACGTGACCAGATGACAAATTAAATTAACAAAAACATATGACAAAGTATTTTTGCTTTATGACTGATAGTTTTGCAATAACTCAGGCATTTCAAAACGTTTGCCATTTTGACACGTTTTCCCCTACCATTTTTTCTTTGAATTGTTTTTATGTTTGGTACTTAAGCGTACAATATATATATATATATATATATATATATATATATATATATATATATATATATATATATATATATATATATATATATATATATATATATGTAAATTATGTCAGTGTACTCTAGAAATAAAGTGCTCAATGTTCTTAAAGAACAGAGCAATAATAAATAGTAAAAACACTTATCTAACTTTTATCTTCTACAGCATGTTTCGCCATCAGTAGGCTCATCAGGAAGAATCATTGCCATCAGTAGGCTCATCAGAAGGCTCATCCTGATGAGCCTACTGATGGCGTAAAATGCTGTAGAAGATAAAAGTTAGATAAGTGTTTTTACTAATTTATATATATATATATATATATATATATTGTTTTTGATGGTCGCTTCAAAAAAAAGAACAGGTAAAAATAAGTTACTTTAAAATAAGTAAACAAAGCTTCTAATAAAAATAAAGATAAGTTTAAACGGGTAATAGAGGTCTTAATCTTTGATATTTATTAACTACCATCGAGGTATGGAAGAATCGATTACTTTACCTTAATAGTGATTACTTTATGATAATCTAAATAGCTGTTAAAAACTTATTCAATCAACTATAAAGAAGATAATTCACTCCTATTACAACTCTGAAAGATTTCAAACCGCATTTCAAAGCATTCCCACGCAAAGCCGCCATTTTTACTTATTACTGGAATAATTATATTCTTGAAAAACTTGAATTTAAAAAAAAAAATTTAGCAATGTAAACAAACATATCGAAACCTAATGCATAAAAGTTCCGAATAGAACTAGCAAATTATTATTTCCTCATTATATCGATTATCTTTTGGAAATTAAAATAACTTTTTTAATAGCTTAAAAAACATAACATCATAACATAATTTTTTTAATAGCTTAAAAAACATAACATCAACAAACATAACAAACATGATAAATATATATTTTTTTCAGGTGATGTAAACATAGATGCTCTACATAACAAAAAGTTTTCCAACATTAAATCTTTTTTTGATTGATAACTTGAATTATAATTAACAATTATAATTCCAATAATTATAATTAAATTCTTTAATTAATTATAACTAATTCTCAAATGCAACCTCTTTTAAAGTTCGTTGCGCAAACTATTCAAAATCATTTAACATTAATAAATATAATTCCTTCTATTTTTGAACCAACAAATTTACGCAATAAACCTCTTTTGCCATTGACAATATTTTAACACACAACTCTTATAATCCTGATTTTGAATCTGGTATTTTAATTACTGATTTTTCTGATCATTTTTCCATTTTTTACAATGCACGTGATATTCTATCTAATGGTGATAATAAAAAATGCTTTGTCACTAAAAGAAACCTTACTAAAAAAAATCTTTATAATTTAAAAAATAAACTATTTGAGGAGTCCTGGAAAAATGTATACTTAGCTAAGAATCAAAATCAGGCATTTAATAATTTTACGGGTACTTTTAAATGTATTTTTGATACTGTTTAACATCTGAAGTAAAAAAAGAGTTAAAAAAATCAATGGATGAGTAAAATCGTTTAAAAAACTTTATTTGAAATTTGAATTCAAAATTGAATTTAAAATCAAAGGAAAACAGTTTTCTCAAAAAAATATTAGACAAATGAATTATTTTAACCTGCTAATTAAAAATAAATTAGACATATAAAAATGGTTGATTTTAAACGAAGTAACTGGTACAGAAAACACGAAATCTTTTAGCATACCTCAAAAAGTATTTTGTGATAATAAACACATTACAAATGAATTAGATATTAACTTAACAAACATTTTGTAAATCTTGGTCTCAGTCTAGCTTCAAAAATAGTAATGCCAAATAAAAAGTTTTTTAATAAAGAAGAATTTACTGGAGAAAAACCCCAATCATGTATATTAAATAAAAGGTTATCCTATAAAGAATTTAAAAAAGGTCTGACTGAACTAAAGCGAAAGTTTAAGTTTAATTAATTTTAGGCAGTGATCTCGACATTACCAGCAATGTAGAATTACGTGTCATTGAATGTATTAGAAAACCCTTATTTCATTTAACATCATCTTCTTTTGAAGTCAACCATTTTTATAAAAATTGAGATTGTAATAATATGTCTAACTACCGTCAAATTTCCCAGTGTTCTCTAAAGATTATGAAAAAGTAATTTACTATCGAATTTATAATTACTCGAAGTTGAAGAAACTTTTGTATAAAAATCAATTTGGTTTCCAAAAAAGTTGTTCGACAGAGCACACTTATATTTAACTTACAAATAAAATATTTCAATTTTTTTATAAAGGAGAAAATGTACTAGGAGTATTTATAGACCTTTCAAAATCATTTAATGCAGTTGACCACGACATCTTACTATCAAAATTAAAACATTATGGCATCAAAGGACTAATTTATAAATGGGTAAGAAACTATCGGAGTAATAGAAAGCAGTTTTTCATAAACAAAGAGCCAAGTGTTCTTGATATTGATTGTGAGGTCTCTAAAGACCTCACAATCACAATCTTAGGACCATAATTGTTTTTAGTTTACATCAATGATAAACATTGTCTATAGCATCTTCAACAATGTATGCTGATGACACAACTTTGTTTTATAATCATAGTAATTTAAAATCGATGTTCCGAATAATGAATACTAAAATGGAAAACTTTAATTTATGGTTTAGAGCAAAAAATAACATTTAATATGAAAAAACTAACTACATTTATTTTATAAAACAGGTCAATCAATGGCTCTCCCGTTAAAAATTCCAGAGTTGCTCGTTAACAACATAACAATAAAACAGAAAAAGTATGCAAAGTTTTTTGGTGTTCAAATAGATGAAAATTTATCATGGAGAATTTATATTGGGCATATTGAATCAAAAATGAACGAAACGTTTAAAATGAACGAATTATCTGCACTTTGTGACATAAAAATGTATGATTTAATCTTTATTTTCTGAGACATGGTTTACTGAAATATCTGCTTCTCAATTGAACAACTACTCACTAGTGAAGAAAAATCGAATTAGTCACGGTGGAGGTGTTGCTATCTACATCAAGCATGATCTAGTCGTGAATGAGGTATCTGATCGTCATCTAAGAGAGATCTTAAACAACAGCAACTCCGAGCAAATATGGTGTGAAATTAAAATCGGTAACAAAATTGTTCTTATTGGTTGTGTCTATAGACTTTTATCGAATATAAATGATACCTTTATCGAATATAAATGATATAAATAAAACAATTATGTTGGCTAAGCAAGCTGTTGATAGAAAAGCGTATAGTTGTATGTTACTAACAGATGATTTCAACTTTTCGGATATCAAATGGCACGATGATGTTAGGATCGAAATACTAAGTGGTCAAAATAGTGCGGCAAGTGTTTTTCTTGATACTTTGGCTAATCATAACCTAGAACAATTAGTTGATTTCTCAACATTCGAAGCATCTAACGGTAAAGCAAAAAACATTTTGGATTTAATTATTACAGACTTATCAACAAGAGTAATCAACTTATCTAGCTCTCTGCCGTTAGGTAATTCGTCACAAGGTCATCGCATATTGAGTTGGGATTATGTCGTCCTTTCTAAAAATGAGACTACTTTCTCAAACAAAAAATATGACTTTAATAAAGGTGACTTTATAAATTTCAGTAAAAAGGTTATGGAAACTAACTGGAAACAATTATTTGAAAATAAAAACACTAATGAGTGCTATGAACTCTTCTGCAATAAATATAATAAACTCAGCAAGCAATTTATTCCGTTGAAAAAAGTCCATACCACTCGTAATGTGCCGTGGATAAATGAGGAGGTACTGGTTATGATAAAGGTGAAGAAAACTTTTGCTAAGTTTGAACGATTTAAAAATATAGTTAGCAATAAAAATAAAGAACTAATGATTTCGAGGTCATAAATTCTGCCGCTATATTTAAATAAGTGCTTTCAAGACTTGAGTCTCACTCGCCACAACCTTGCGATGGCGCTTTGATTTTATAAATCAATAAATTAAAAAATTATGCTATACTTTAAAATGGTTTAAATGTGTATCGTAATTCAACCAACACTGTCAAGTGGGCGATGATTTGTGTGTGTGTGTGTGTGTGTGTGTGTGTGTGTGTGTGTGTGTGTGTGTGTGTGTGTGTGTGTGTGTGTGTGTGTATTTAATAAGCATCATAACAAGCAAATTATTTTATTAATAATTTACTGAACATTCAGATCAAATGTGTTTTCTAATGTCATTTTTAGATAAATTATTATAATCTAACACATTTGTGCATTTATAACATGTACCTATTATAAAAATGTTTTAAATTTTTATACATAAAAATCTTCCTGTCTTTTTTAAAATTTTATATGCAATAAACATTAAAAATCATTGTTCGTGTCCTTTGCATTTTGGATATCAACGTTGTACGACAGATCAATAGACTACGTAAAATGACAGATCAACAGACTACGTAACATGACAGATCAACAGGTTACGTAATAATAGTCATAAATAAAACAAGAAAACTTCAAATTTTGTAATAAAAAATTGGCAAAAATGTCGCAAAGTGCCTTTTGACCAATTTGTAAATTACTCAAAGACGCAAAAAAAAATTTAGTTTAAGGTGTCTAAAATCCAGTTATGAATCTATATAAATAGATTTAGTTATAAAATTACAGGTAATTTTGAAATAACCTCTTAGTCACAAGAGAAGACTATGACGTATGACTGTTCAACATTCTTAAGTCATTGTCTTCTCTTGTGACTATGATCACAGATACTAAAGGAAATCTGTATATTATATACATATTACCTATAGTATACGACCATATATCCTTTTGCTAATATTGATATTTAGTAATACAATACTTTAACTTTATAACAATAACACATACAATGATAACTATTACCTATTTTTCTGTTTACTCCCTTAAAGTTTTATCTAATTTATCGCATTATACTCATTAGCATTATATTACTATAAAATAGTGACCACAAAACAAAAAGTTAATAAGTTTTGGTAAATATTTATCATTAACTATATCAAAATGTTGTAATAGTTTAAAGATTTAATTAAATTGTATCGAAGGCGCCGAAACTCAAGTGATAATAGATTTAAACTTCTTAGCCTTTTGCAATATTAAAGATGTCTCAAGCTGGAAACCCATTTTGTTGCTTTGCGTTTAATCAGTTTTTAAATAAGGAGCCCAAATAGACACTTTATATTCAAGGTGCGGTCTTATAAACACTTTATATTTAAATTTTAGGGGTATATTTTTATCAATGAAAGTAAATGCCTTTTTTAGTATGTCAAGAATTTGTAAGAATTTAAAGACAACTGTGTGCTCCACTTGAGATTAGATGTCATAATAACTCCCAAATCACGCTTCTTGAACATTAATTTTTGATCCTTAGTTATTTTGCAGGAAGTAATTGTAATGAGAGTTGATGTGACCATGATAAACAGCACAGCATTTTGAAATATAAAACTTAAGTAATCAACAATTTTTTAAATATAAAACTTAAGTAATCAACAAGTATTTAACAACTCGTGTACCAAGCGTAGACAATCCTGCAAATCAACAAGATTAGTCTGCGATGAGATTTCTAGAAAAACATTTCTATCGGTAAATATCTTAAAAGTTTCAGTAAGTTTTGCATGATCATTTGTGTGAAGAGGAGCGGACCGAGAACAGAACCTTGAGGAACACCACTGAGAACATTAACCCATACAATATTCGTTAATTATGTCAACAAAATGAGGAGAGGGTTTGACAAATTATGACAATTTATCATAGATATTTTATTTTTATTCAATGTAGATTGTAGACTACAGATTAATAATATATGGTATCAATTTAAAATAATGATTAAGCTGTCAATAATAGTAAGCAGGATTATCAATGGGAAGTTAATGAAATTTGGAAAAAAGCCAGCATAATTAGATATGTTAATAAAAAGTTATGCTATTATAGCAAAGAAAAATAATTAAAAAATTGATGAGTTTTACGGGCAGGTCAAGTAGTAAAAAAACGGCTACATCCTTGTAAATCGGCTTCAAATGTAACAGTCGAGCAAAAAGTTGTGAAAGATCAAACGCAAATTAATAAAGAAGACTAAAATAAAACTGATTTAGAAGTTGGTATCCTGTACTTCTTCTGAAGGGAAATATACCAAGTACAAAAAAATAACCAACAACAATTGAAGAAGATCAGCCGTTACTTATAAAAGCAGTTATTGATATTGCATTATATGGCTCTGCTTTTTATGAGAAAAAAAAGAGTGTAGTGTCAGAATTGTAGTAGCAGATTTAATAAATTAAGAGAACAACTAGAGAATAGAGGTTTTCAAATTAGTAGCAGTACTTATTGGCTTATGCCAAAAGAAAGTTTATCATCAGTAGGGAAACTACATATAAAAAAAAGTCATGTTAAAGAAGCATGTCAAACTAATCTGATTGATGAACAACGAGATGTTCAATTGGAGTAAATGGTAATTGCTTGGCAGCAATTACCATATACTCCTCGACCTCAAAGAATTCAGCTAATACAACTTCCAAAACAGAGAGAGCAGATGAAGTTTATTGCTCATAGAGATATCTTAGGCGTAGAATGGTCAAATAAAGATGATGCTGACTTATTGAGTGTATCGGTTCCACGAGAAACTGATAAATCCAGTACCACCGCTCGGGGGTGCGGGTTGCACCGGTTAACACCATCACGACCTGACACAGAGGGGTGACACCATAATGAAAAAAATGCAAATATGACAGAACTGCTCATGCTCGTTTTAATTTATTTTTGTGTTTGGCCTAACCAAAAATTTTCAGGTTTTCATTTTTCGATATTCTTTATTACTGATTTATAAATAATAAAGAATATTTCGCTAACAGGGCCGTGTTGTCGGCCTTGTAAGTGAAAGTCTAGAGGGGTAACAAAAATGTTTACCGCACATTGGGTGACGCCAACCATAGCGACGCCACTGGATGAATCAGCCACTACACACATAACAATTGACGAACATTTGTTATCCCCATGGGAAGATCATAGAATTTAGAATATAAATCCATCATTTTTAAATTTAACTTTAAGTTACTTTTCATTTTAAGAGCAAGTTAAAAAATACAGTAAAATTAATTTGACAGTAGATTTTTTAATTTACAAATTCTACTTCTCGCCAACCATTTAAATATATCGGCTAACGTTAAACGGAAATTTATGCTCAAAATAATGATAGTAAGTTAAAAAAATAATAATAAATAATAAGATGAGACTTCTGTATTTATAAATTCTACTTTTCGCCAAGCACCTAAATATCGGCTAACGCAAAACGGAAATTTACGCTAAAAGTAATAATATTTTAATACTATATATAGTTTATATATATATATATATATATTATATATATATATATATATATATTATATATATATATATATATATATATATATATATATATATATATATATATATACATATATATATATATGCATATATATGTGTTTATATATACATGTATATATATATATATGTATATATATATATATATATATATATATATATATATATATATATATATATATATGTATATATGTATATATATATATATGTATTTACATACACATACACACACATATATATATATATATAATATATATATATATATATATATATATATATATATATATATATATATATATATATATATATATATATATACATATAACGATGTCTGCAAATTCTGGTAAACATGTTGTTGTGGTTGATTGTGGCTAATATATCTTTTATTTATTAATAAAATTATTTTTAATAAATTAATAAAGTATAAACCTTACATTTTTAATTAGTATTATAATGATAAGTTAGTTACAAGAAATAAATTTCAAAAAATAAATCTGCAAATAAATCTTTTAATTATATTATAAATTATGCAAATTGCAATTATGAGATTTAATATTTTAAAATGATTTTTATGCAATACTTGATCTGTATAACTACAAATTATGATTTTTATATGCTATGCTTATCTACCAATGGCATAAAAAGTGTAGCATATAAAAATGAATTGGCTAATTTTAATTTTTTATAGGCTCTTGTTTATATGCTATATAATATATACAACAGAAATTTATGTTGTATATATATATAAACAGCCAAAATGATGAATGAATTATTTGTAATTTATTGACTGAGGGTTTGGACAGGCACTATCTACATATAAAGTAGATCTATTCAATTTCTTTTTCTTTTTTAGTATTCTTTTTTAATACATTTTTAAAAACAATTAAAGTTAATTTACTAAATCATTACCTGTAATTTGTTTCACTTTCTGGCAACAACAAATTGTAAAATATAATTTAATGTAAAATTTTATATAGTTTTTATATAGTATAGTATATTAATTGTAATATGGATTAGTTTAAAAGGTTATTTTTTTAAATTTATGCTATTTAATTTTTTGCTATAGATCAAGAATGAATTTTTATATTACTTATTATTACATGCTAATAAATTAATGTCGGTTCATTATTAACTTATGGCGTGGCGAATTATTGCATTACCAGCTGTTTTGTTTTTGTTTTCACTGGTTTCCTGGTTGTTACTAAAGTGAGCTTTTAATTTTCTTTTTTTGTTGATTAAGTTGAAATAAATTTATTTTTATAGGGTTTTGTTAAAATTGACATAAAGTTCATGCTGTTAAAGCGTTTTTTGTTTTACTAATTGATGAAAAATAATTATTGAAAAATAATAGTTTATACAACCCTCAGAATTAGGAAAAATAAGGTTGGCAATAAATTGCCAACCTCACACTGTTAGAGGTCAGCATCAGGTCTGCAAAAAGAAATTAAAACAAAGGTGTTACCATAAAACATAGAAACGAGGTCAGCAATTGTTTGCCGACCTCAAACACTTTAAGGTTGGCAGTTAGGTTAGCTGATCTAAAAGTGTTTGAAACCCAATTCTGAGGGCTGTTTATACATATAATATTTCTTAAACTCCAAACCATTAAAAATTATATGTTTATTTAAAATTAGTCTTTGTGCATTACCCAGTAGCAATAAAAAGAATAATTTAAAAAAAGTGTAGCTCCAGATAGCTCTAATTGCTGATGACACAATTATATACTTCAGTCTTTGGATCAGTCAACACTTTTTTATTGCCTAAAAAAGGCAGCTGATCTTGAATATGATTTCTGACATAAGGCTTGTAGTGGCTAGTAATTTTTAATGCAAACAAACTTTCTTGTTTACTGCTAATAATTATAAAAGTACTGTTCTTATAATTTGTTCGTAATAAAATGTTCGTAATAAGTCAAAACAATTTTACAGAGTTTTTTACTTTACGTTTTCTTGGATTATCAATCACTACTGATTTCTTTATTTATTCCATTACAAAGTTAACATCTGCTAAAGTTGCCATTTTGTGTGTGTCATATTCTTACCCCTGATTCTATTCTTTACCTTTATAAATTTGTTATTTGTTCTTGTATGGAACATAATAAAAAGGTTCTTCTAATGATTCCCTTTCTCTTTTAAACAATATGCAAAAATGCATTGTATAGGTAGTTTGACCTGCTCTTGCTGCCAATTTTGCTTTCATGACTCTTACAATATACAGTTTTATACAGTTTTTTTTAATTTTTTTAATTTCTGTCATTTTCTTGCTCTTTAACTCTCTTTTTTGTTTTCTGTTCCCAAAGTAAGTCCTATATTCCTATTATAAAAGTTAGCTACTTGCAACTTTGTTGTAGTTAAAACTCTCTAAATAAGTATATTAACTCCTATTCTAAAAGTTAGTTACTTGCAACTTTGTTGTCGTTAAAACTCTCTAAATAAGTATATTAACTATTAATCTAAAAGTTATTTTCTTGCAGCTTTGTTGTAGTTTGCGAAAAGAAAAAAATACTTTTGAGTGTGATTTTTTTCTTTAATGTTTAGTGTAGAGTTTTAAAAGTTAATACAACTTCCATTTTTTGTAATAGATCAAAGCTATAAAATAAACCCAATGCTTGTTTTGTTCAATACACGTGTAATAAATTATACAGATGAAATCAGTTTTTAATACCAACATTGAAACAACATATATTTCAAAACCAACCATTTTTTGAATATTTTTATTTAATAGATTTAAGGATTATGAATCATTAAATTGAATAAATTTTTTATTTTATTTTTATTCTTTAATTAAAAATAATTTTTACAATTTTTTTTTTAGACTTTTTGTGCACAAAATAGTGAGAAAACTTGAGAGAGTTTTAAATCTAAAAATTGAAATACAAAATGTGAGATTAAAATCTTTGTTTGGAGTAAAAGTAGAGAAAGAAGGCTTTTTTAAATTAGTGAGTTATATTTCTCTATTTGTTTTAAAAAGATTTTATCATCAATTTTATAATAATATAGTATATTTATCTTAATTCTTATGATATAGTAAGGTTGTTGTAAATATCAACCCTCAGAAATAGGAAAAATGAGTTCGGCAATAATTTGCTGACCTCAATCTTTTAGAGGTCGGCATTTTGTCGGCAAAAAAAATTAGATACAAAATCCTTACCATAAGACATAGAAATGAAGTCAGCAATTTTTTGCCAATCTCAAACACTTTGAGATCGGCAGTTAGGTCGGCATCTCTAAATGCTGACTTCAATTCCGAGGGCTGAGATATAATTTTTTTAAAGTGCTTTTTTTTTTAGAGATGAATTATGCCATAATTTATATTTATATATTTCAAAAGTATTCCTAAATATTAATATTTGAGGAATAAAAACTAGATAAATAAGTTTATGGATAATTCCAACATGTCAGACTTTATTGAAAGCCCTTATATATCAAGGGCAATAGCCCTTGCTCTACAGCCTGCATTTAATGGGCAATAGAACTTTGCTGTTATTCACAGCTACCAAGTCAGCTGCATAACAAAAGGATCTAAATTCATATTGATTGTCAGAAAGTAAGTTGTTAAACTGAAGATAAGATATTACAAGTTTATTAATTAAAGACTCAAAAAACTTGTTAATAAGAAAGAAAAAGCTAAAAATAAGACTTTTTACAAAACCAGCCCCAACACAATTTTTAAATTTAAAAATTAAAAATTATATAAAAATTTTTATAGCATTAAGGGACAAATAGGGTAAAAGAATGGAACTTTGCTGAATGACCAAGCCAAGCAAGAATGAGTTTTGGTTGATCCCACCAAAGATGATATTTTATTTGAGCAGCAGCCATGATAGTATTTGTTGGAAAAAGAAAGAGAATGCAATCTTATGATGATAAGGGAGTGGCTCAATCATGGCTGTTAAAGCTTGTCCAACTACATTAACAGTGTGCTTTTTTTTGATGAATATCAACCATCTCACTCTCAGTTCTTGACTGAGAGTGGAAGGTGGAAGGGTAGATATTCATCAATATAGGAATGTCAACAATATTGCGATAGTTGTTTGCAGTTAATTACTGAATTTTGTTAGAGTTAAAATTCACAAGCCACTGCAAGACCCAAGCTGTTACAGAAGAGAGATCAGATTCAAGATCATATGCTTATTCAAAGCTTCAAAAACTGAAGACTTTTTGTCAAGACAAGAGTATTAAGTTGAGTTGTCACCAAATAATGCCACTTTAGGTGTAAGATGTTTAGAAAGATATGTATATATGGGTGATTCCAGGAGAGTATCGGTCATAACTTTTAAGCTATTAAAAATGAACCGAAAATGGAAATGACTTGAAACTGTCCAGAAATATAAAATACTATTATTAGTTTAGTATGTAAAAGTTATAGCATTTAAGTTTTTTTTCAAAAGTTAACTCTACGTAGCGTGACAGTCCTAGCGCTTACTTAAGTCTTCCTGGAAAGCGCGTATGGTTGCATGCCTTGTTCGCCCATGTTTTGAATAATTTTTTAAAATACTCTGACCACGGCAGTTTACATCTTTTTATTTATAATACGTTTCAATAATTTGCGGCAAAAACGTAAACTTATCTACTGAAAAAAAAAACGTCTCATTAGTTTTCTTTCTATCTTAAGCAAGGTTTTTGAATCTTTAATTAATAAACACTTAATCTGTCATCTTAAATCTAAAAACTTACTTTCTGATTATCAATACGGGTTTTGATCTTCTCGTTCTACAGCCAATTTGCTAACAGTAATAACCAATAGGTTTTATTGTACATTAGATAAAGGTTAAGGCTATTGCTCTTGACATTTCTAAAGCATTTGATAAAGTTTGGCATGTTGGTCTTCTCCATAAGCTTTCTTTTTATGGTGTATCAGGTAACATCTTTAAGATGAATCCTTACTTTCCAATCGTAGTATAAAAGTTGTCGTTGATGGACAGCACTCTTCTTCATATCCTGTAACTTCAGGGGTTCTATTCTTGGCCCTATACTCTTTTTAATTTATATTAACGATCTTCCAGATATTCTCACATCTAAGGTGGCATTGTTTACTCATGATACTACCATTTATTCTTGTCTTGATAAGAAGTCAACACTCTCTGATCGCATGGAGGGAGCGTTTGAGCTTGAAAAGGGTCTGACTTCTGCTATAGCATATATGGGGCTAACAGTGGCTAATTTAAAACTTAATTCAGATATAGCCCACTTTTTTTCAGTCAATCCTTACTTTAATTCAGATACAGCCCAATTTTAATTATGATTGGCAAAAATAATGATAAGCAATCTCTCAAGAAAAAAAAAAATTCAAAAGACACCATGCTGTCAAAATATATATGGGAATTAAAAGAAAAAAATATTGATGATTTTATACTGAATTGGTCTATCCTTAAAACAGCGCCTGCATATAACAATATTTCCAAAAAATGCATACTATGCCTACAAGAAAAAGTTGAAATAATTATATATGCAAATCAAGAATGCTTATTAAACAAAAGATCAGAATTAATTTCTAAATGTAGGCACGAAAATAAGTTTCTCCTAAAAAACTATAAAAATAAATGAGTTCAAATAATATTTACATTAACTACCCTTTTTAAAAAAACATTTAAAAAAAATGGCATAAGTAATCATTTCTAAAGAATTCTTTTTATAATAGTGTCAGCAAATTCCACAAATGTGTGAAAATTTACAGTAGTTAAGACATTTGCAACTTCCTGTAATTTAATTTTTGGTATAAATTGAAGTTTTATTAATTTGATCATTCATTTCTGATGAATCTTTGTTGATGAAACACAGTGTCAAATGGAAAAAAATTTAGTTAAGTGATTTTCTACTAATATATAATTGCTCTGTTCTTTTAAGAACATTGAGCACTCTATTGTGTAGAATACTTTTTAAAAATGTTTAAATATATATATATAAATAAATAAATATATATATATATATATATATATATATATATATATATATATATATATATATATATATATATATATATATATATACACATACATACATATATATACACATACATACATATATATACACATACATATATATACACATACATACATATATATACACATACATACATATATATACACATAAAAGAAAAATAAGAAATCAAAAATTGGTTAATTTAAATAATTAGAATAAAGACAATCAATCAATTTATTTAGGTTTAACTAAAAACTTTTTTTTTGTATGCAATAAAATCTTTAAATTTATTTTAACTGAGCTATGTAAATAAAAAAATACTTTATGCTTTTAAATTCACTATTATTTTCATACTATAAATAGAATCTTTCCCTTGGACTGTAACTGCTAAATTTTTTAGTTATAAGCAATTCTTGTGCAGAGAGTTTGTCTTTTTTTTTTTCTTTTTTTTTGAAACTTAGTTCTCTTTTTAGTTGTTTAATTTTTTTTTATAATATAAAGTGCTTTTTCTAGCCAAAGCTAGTGGCAGCAACAGTTGTTGTCAATTTACTTTGGCAAGTATATGCTGCCACTAACTTTGGCAAGTAAATATCTTTAAGTATATGAAATATAAATGCTAAACTGCAAACAAACACATATTCTATATTTTAATGAATTGCTTTGAAAGCACTGTATATAAAAGATTATTTATATCAAAAGCAAACAAAAAATTAATGAAAAAACAATTCGTTAAGATAAAAAAAGAAATGATGTTTTAAATTAAAATGTGAATACAATTAAAATATGAATATTTTCCACTATACAGGCAATTGTTTTATACAATGTTACAAAATTAATAAAAAATGGTGATTTTAAGCTTCTATTCTTTAAGCTTCTATCCTGAGAGAGCCACATTCAAGTTTTTAAATAGTTATTTTAGCTGATTGGTACTAGCTATGCAAAGCTTCATATTTGCTTTTTTGTAACTAAATTTATAACAAAATTGTTTATTAAAAAAAAATTGAGTAAATATTTCTTTAACATTTTCACTGAATTATAATTTTAAAAAATGTAATCAAAGTTATAAATTCTTTTCTATCAGAGCATTGAATATTTGAAGATTAGTTCGAAGCTGTTCAATCCAAATTGCGAGTAAGTAAACTGTTTTGTATTAAAAAGAAAGTGAAAAAAGATGATCAATGAATTGTTATATATAATTTTTAAACTTTATTTTAATACCACAGCTTTACTAGTATATACTACCACCTTTCTAGTATATACTACCACCTTTCTAGTATATACAACCACCCTTCTAGTATATACTACCACCTTACTAGTATATGTATCTACTACCTTACTGATATTTACTCTTACTATCTTGTTAGTATCTGTTTATTTATTTATAATTTTCAGCCAGCTGCTAACAATTTTAGTTGGACCAACAACACTTACTATTTTAAAAAATTCACTTCTTAAACAAAGCAAAGAAAATAATGGAGATTTACCTGTCAATAGAGGTATTAATTATATTTTATTTTGTTTTGAATATAAAACCCATATGTTTCAATAATTTTTTTTTCTTAATAATTCCCAAACTTAGTTAAATAAAAAAAAGTGCTTTAAATTTAAATTTTTCATTACATTATTATGTAATATTTAATTATAATTGTTTTAAATTATAATATTTAATGTTATTTGATTTAAAGCTACTTTTTACAATCATTTTACACTTGACAATTTTTAAAAATTAATTTACTTATATCGATAATTTTTTTTTCTTCCTGTAATGAAATAGTTGTTTCTAAAAGTATTAACCATAAGCAATGCTAGTAGGCATCATTTATATCATCAGTAGGCAATAATTATTTTGAGAATGTTAAACTATTGTTGAATATATAACAAATTTTATGAATGAATATTCTTTTAGATTTTGAAATTGCTTTTGATACAAGTTTTCCATTTTCATCAGATTTTTATATTGATCATTTAAATATTTAGTTTAAGCTAAAGTATTTATTGTGCTAATAGTTGTTTTGATTTTTTTTAATATAGATTAATAATAAATAAAAATATAATTTTTTTTTTGTCTAATTACTCCTTATAGTCTCTTTCAAATAGAAAATAAATTTTACCCTCACTTCTTAAGTTAAACATTGTCACTTCCTAAGAATTTTCCATTAGCACTAAAATGTCATACTTTGTATAGTCTTTATACTATGCACTGTAACAAGGTTAACGTTTACTTAAGTAACTGTTTAGTTTGGTTAACTTTTTACTTTATTTATCTGTTCAGTTTGGTTAACCATTTTGTTTAGTTAACTTTTTAGTTTGTTCAACCATTTTGTTTAATTAACCTTTTAATTTGATTAACCATTTAGTTTTGTTAACCTTTTTGTTTGGTCAACCATTTTGTTTAGTTTACTGTTTATAACAGTTTAAAAAAATAATGATTTAAGTTTTATCTGTGGTTTAACTTGTTTTAAAACAAGTTAAATCACACATAAATTAAACAATAAGTCATACATAAATCACACATAAATCTTTATTTACGACTAATAGTATCAACCATATATGCAATTACATATGTAACACTCTATTGCTTGTTAAAGTTAGGTCTCCATGTATGTAAAAACTTAAATTTTAAGTAACCAGTGTTGTAAGAAACATACTATAGACTATACGTTCACTGTATTAACTGCAACATTCAAGTATTGTGCTATGATTTAATTATTTTTTTTTGGTTTTATTATTCTCTTTTTACTAGTTTTTTTTGTTATTTTTTAAAATTTTCAACCCTAACTGCTAACCTTAATCTTTTTTCATATACGATAATATTGTTAAATATTTTTTTCACATTTATTTTGTCACATATAGTTTAACATCGCAAATTTGTTTCACTTTTAGACAACGTGTTTCAAAAAACTATTGGCACCAGCTCTTGGAATTTCTTATTGCAGGTAAAAGCATATTAATAACTAATAAAAAATGTATAAGTGACTAATAACAATAAATATATAACAATAACAATAACTATTAACAGGTAAAAGCACATTAATAACTAAGCATGTATGTTAAGTTATATTTTTTTCCAAATATTTATTTTTAAATTGTTTGAATTACACAAATATATTTTAGTTTGTGCATGTTTAAATATAATTATCAATAAGCTTGTTTTAAACCAAAGTTTAATATAAATTCATAAATATTCTGTTAATACAACATTATTATTACAGAAGTCTTTAATATTTAGTTTGTTTCAATAAAAGTTGAAAGTCTTGTTGTTGCAGTTTGTATATCTGAAATATCATTTATATGGTCAGCAGAAATAAAACTTAAAGTTGAGACAAGTTCTAAGAGGTATTGAAAAAAAAGTTTAATAATAAAATGTGTATACAAAAATGTATAAAAGGATTGAATGGATGATTTATCAAGATATCCTCCATCTTGATAGTTATAACATATAAGTAATAATTGTAAATATTATATTTTTTAACATTTTTTCAGATTAATTTTTTTACTTGAAAATAAAGTTTTTGAATTAAATATATTAAAATACAATGTTTTCTTTTTAATTTAAAGTGGTATCAGTTATAACTATTATAGAAGTAATTAAATCTTGTTAACCCCCAACAGACCAGAAAAATAGTTTTTCTTTGTCCAAAACAATATTAAGAAAATATTTATTAGAGTATTAAAAATTGATATAAGTTTTAAAGGAAATAATTAAAAACAGTTAAAATTAAATTTTTTTAGTGTCAGATTTATTGAGGGTCCACTGAATACAAAATTGACATACTTAAATTAATTGTAAATTAATTAATTGAAAAATTTGATGAAAAAAATTAATTTAGTTAGTTTGATTTCTTAATTTTTTGAAATTTTTTTTTATTGAATATTTTGATTTTGCTTTATTTTATAAAAGTTAATAAAAGTTTTAAAAATAATTCATTAATATATAAACAATATATTATATTATAAATGATGTAATATATTAATATATAAAATAAATTATTTTGTATAAAACATACACAAAAAAAAAGTCAAAAAATCTTGTAAAAATGCTTTTTTTGTTTTACTGTTTTTTGTCAAAATTGTCAACTTTCACAAAAATAGATCTAAAATAGATTTTTATTAAACATAAATAATCGAAAATAAGATCTAAAATAGATTTTTATTAAACATAATCATCATTTAATAATTTTTATATAAATGTAACATAAATCCAACATTCAATTCCTAATTATCCGCATATATTAGTTCAGCTCAGGTTTACCATGATATACAATAATCTTGAGAAATTGCTTCCATGGTTCAAACTTTTCTTACTTTTTGATAAGAAAACCTCACTATTATTTTTACTTTAATGAACAAAATTCAAATAATTTCCATTACTTTATTTTTTACTTTAATGAACAAAATTCAAATAATTTCCATTACTTTATTTTTTCAACTACATAATATTATTTAATTATAAAAAATTTTTTTTAAGCCTGGAGTTTTCCGAAGACTTTTCTCTTTTAGTATGTTATAATTTTTTGTGTTTTTTTTTTAGCTTATGTCTTAAAGCTGACTTAATCAGCTGTAAGTTAACAGCTCTTCATGACGATTCCCCAATGTTTTTTACAGACCATGATATTAGTATCAATAATTTTTTGTTTCCTGGCAAACCAATAAGTAGTATGGTAAGCTAATTTTTTTTTTTGTAAATTTTTATGAAAAAGATTTTTTATTTATATTAATTTTTTTTTTTTTTTTTTTTCTTTTCTTTTTGAGTTTTGAATTATTTAAGTATTGAATAATACAATATGTATAATATAATACATATAATAATATAATCAATTTTTTAAATTTTTAGTGTAGCAAGGTAATAGTGAATAAGTTTCATGTATGTATCAATGAAGGTAAGTTGCTTTTTTGTAGAGTTTATTTACAATATAAGTAATATTGTCCCTTCAACCACAAACTGTCACTAAAAATTTAGCTCTGAAATTGCAAAAAAGGCCTGCTGTTATGGAAAGGCATGCTGTTATGAAAATTAGTGGTAAATCAAGGTTTGATTTGATGGATGTTTGGGGGTTGGGACTAAGATATTTGGAAAAGTCAAATTTTTTTAAGAGCTAAACTAATATTGACATTTCTTTAATGAGAATGCAAGCCTATACTTTTTTATTCTGTAAAATCTCTACATAATTGTATTACTCAATCTTTACTCATTTGAACTATATTATAGTTCAATTATAATGAAGCGTATATGATTCAATATAATTATTACATATATTGTATGTTTTTATTTTCAAAGTTAAATTAATTTTTTTATTTAATTTGTGATATACTATACATCAGTTGTGATATACTAAACTACAGTTGTGATATATGCTATATTGCAAATGTAGTATAGTATATCACAAAACATGCACAAGTATATACAAATGATGTGCTGTCTAAGACATCTGTTCTTGATATCTCTCAACACATGAAGTCAACAGGTGGCATCAATCAAAGAAAATTTTGTGAAAGACCAAGAATTACCACTCCAAAAAGTGAAACAATACATTGTTTAGCTGTGGACATACAAAGTTCAAGCTCACTAATTCTTACTCAACTGCCTACTAGTATTAGTGTTTTAGTGCCTACATAGTTCTAGCATAGCTATAATTATTGAGTGTTTATGAAAAATAGGGTGTTTGGATCTTTTTAGCAATAATTGTACTTTTTTCTCTGCTACTACAGAGTAGGCAATTCATTTTACTCTTCCATTCAGGTTTAGCTTTTAGGCTAAAAAACTTCTTAAGTGCTGCGCCCTTACAGCTCTTTAGCTATTGGTACATTTACACATGTTTTTTGTTAGTTTTATCTACATGAAGTGTTTATATATCTTTTGCATAGTATATTTCAAATCAGTATGATAACGTTTATGCCACACCATAAGTACTGCTAATGGTATCAATTTATATATTCCATTTAGCCAATAAAGAAAAGAAGTGTACAGGGCTCGAGTTAAGTATATCGAATTAAGGCTTTTCAAACCTTTTTCACTTGCGAAAGCATTTTTTTCAAAAAAGTATCTTTGCAACTTTTTATTATTATTAATTTTTTTTTTTTTTTTTTTCCTTTTCTATTTGAGCTGTTTTTTTTTGCCATTCTTAAAAGTATAGAAAATTAAATTTAAATTACTTTAAATCTCTGGATGGAAGCCAATATCCTACTTTTATTTTAAAGTTAAATTCATTTTTTTATTTTTTTAATTAATGATTTACTTAATGGATAATGTATATCACAGTAAATTTACCCATAAACTAAATCAAACCAACCAGTTAAGTTACTCAACTATTAAATTTACTTTATATACTCAAAGACTCGCTAAAGTTAGCCATACAAATGTTTCTATTTATATCTTATATGTTGTTAACACATAATAAGCTTATAACTAAAAATTATTTTAACAAGAATTCTCAAATAGAAAATAAAGATGCAATATCATTTTTTTTATATTTTCATTTTATTCAAAGTGGATATCATATATCACAAGTTCTTTTTTTTTTTCCTATTACAATTTTTTTGTCAATTCGTGTCCTGATGTAGCAGTGTAACTTGTACAATAATGTATAGCTTAGCTTGTTTTGATCAACTACTTTGCAAATAAATACATATAGTATGTTACTTTCAGCTTGCTAGACATTGTCTTGTGAATTTAATTTAAATTAGTCACAGTTGTAGCAAAAAACTATCCAAACTGTTCTTGCAAATGCAGCTGTTAGACATTAATTGACTATAATCGCTAAAAACAAAAGGTAATAAAGAATTATACAGTACCACAGGTAATATTTGAAGCAATATAATATGAACAATAAAATCACATAAATTAAAAAAATGTTTTATTTTCTTTTAACCATAAATATTTTTTTTGACAACAAATACATAAAGAGTAAATTAATACAAAAAACTACTGTGTATACATAATATTTTCAAACTCATTGGATTTATATTTTGTCCAGCTTTTAGTACAGTCTGGACATTATCAAGCATCTCAAAACATATATATATATATATATATATATATATATATATATATATATATATATATATATATATATATATATATATATATATATATATATATATATATATATATATATATATATATATATATATATATATATATACATGTATATATATACATGTATATATATATATATATATATATATATATATATATATATATATATATATATATATATATATATATATATATATATATATATATATATATATATATATATATAACTTTGAAGATGTTTTCAATATACTTAAAAAGATCTCAAAGTTCTGAGATGTTATACCAAAAAAAAAGGTCAAAACCAAATTTAGTGACCTCAAATTACTTTAGAAAAAACATTCTATTTGAGAAGTGATTTTTTTTTGTGTGGTGTTACTTGTCTGGAATGTTATGTATTAAAAGTTATATTTGAAATTATTTTTTAATTTTTTTTACATATTATTGTTATAATATGTAAGAAAAATTAAAAGATATACACAATAAAAGCAAGTAGTATATAGGACAATAACATAAATAAATTTATAATAGCAAAAAAAATTATTAAAAAAATTGTTTTTGGATTTTGTTTAGATATGGTTAAACATTTTATTTTTCTCAATAAGAAGCAACATTTTTCAGGTTTTTTTTTTTTTTTTAAATTTTAATTATAAAATTTTCCTTTAAATATTTGTAATAAAGTATTTTTTTACTTTTTATTATTTTGTATTGCAATTTTTAAATATTTATGATAATAATATTTTGTAATATTTTTTCTAGAATCAGCAAATATAAAGTTAGATGTAAATAGTAAAAAAGAAGACAATGATTCTATGAAGGTGTTGTTTCACTCATTATGTCAAATTCCAAAGGTAAAAAAATTGTATTTAGATTAATCTTGAAAAAGTACATAAACAATTTTAAAAAAGCGTAACACTTTAACATGGTTTATTGTTTATTATCTGCTTTTTCCATGGTAGCTTAACTATTTAGTATTACCATCAACCAATCATATCTTGAATTTTTTTAAAAAAACTTTTGTTTAAATGGTTTCAAAATCAAAAATCTAAAAACAAATTTTTATTACGTAATACGATTCAGATATTAAATTCATCCGGCTACTGTTTTAAGTGATTACTGATTTAAGGGGTAAACAGATTATATCTGTTGACCAGCCTCGCACCCAACAACAGGATGTTGAATGGTGAATCTTCTTAACTCGATGGGCTTTGCTTGTGTCTCTATTTTTATGACTAGACAACTCATTCTAATATCTCTTAATGAGGGTGCAGTTCTATAACTCAGTTTTATGGTTCTGAGGCCAGCTAGTAGTCAGGTTTCCCGAACTCTGTGGTAGCTCTCAGAGGCTGATTTCATCAACAGCTGTAAAGTATCAGACTACTAACAGTAACATGTTGCGCATAGATGGTGTCCCTGTTCGTACTTTTGGTGTGGATTGTTGAGGCCTCATTTGGAGTCCTTTCTTATGACTTAGGAGTTATTAATAGTAATGAAAGCAATTGCTTGGACTATTAAATAATGTACTGAGTACTACCTGTGCTTAAAGTCAAGTTCCTTAACAAATTTAAAAATGACTTAAGTACCAAAAACTGTAAAGCACGAAAAGCCATTGTCATCACCAAGTTCTCAAAATCTATCATTCACTGATAATTTTTATCTTCGAAGTAACTTGTCTTCTGTTGAGTTTTATCTCTTGCAAAGTTTACTAAACCTACTTGATCTTTTTTAGACTAATTTGAGTTCAGCTGTCTTATCTTATGATATAAGTGTTGATGGTTATCTTACTTTAATTCGTAAAGACTCCAATAGTCACATGCTTGCCCTGGGCACCTACATTAATAAGAATTCACTCATTTGTCAGAAAACTAGGTTTGAATCCACAGACTGTTTTTTTATGTGCATTCGTTTAGCACCATTTCACTATCGCTTTTCTCTTTGTTCTATATCGCTCTCCTTCATCTCTAGACTGCACTCTTTTCGATGTTATATCTAATCAAATTGACTGAGATCTTTCTCTTTATCTTTCAAGCAATATCGTTGTTGTTGATGACTTAAATGCTCATCATGCTTGGCTCTAGTGTCGGTGACTCTGGAGACGTTAAGGCCCACAACTTTTGCTTCTCTCAATCTTTAACACAAATAGTCAACTTTCTAACTCACTTTCCAGACAATCCAAATCGTTTACCTTCACTACTCTACCATTGCAAAATGTCCGCTATTCTCAGGTCACAAAATCTTGTATTTCATCTCAAAAACTAGGATCTCGTGACTTCTGGAGAATCTTTAACAGTATCTATAAAAATGGAAAATCTGTTATTCCACCTTTCTTGCATGGTTCAGATTTTGTCACCTCATCTAAAGACAAGGCTAAATTGTTTGCTAAGAACTTCTCATCTATATCATCTCTTGATTCCACTAGGTACATTCTACCTGATATCACTGACAAACTGATTAGTCCATTGCCTGACTTTCGTATCACTCCAGCTTCTGTGTCCAAAGTAGTTTCCTGCTTAGACTCTTCTACAACTTTTGGTCCGCACAACAACCTGTTATAGTCTTGCAGAAGTGTTCTCCAGAGCAATTGTCAATACTTTCAAAACTATTTAAAGTATTTAAAGCGGCATTTTTTATCCCTATTTTCAAAAATTCTGGAGAGCAATCTGACTTGTCTAACTACCTTCACATTAGTCTTCTTACCATCATAAGCAAAGTTTTTGAGTCTTTAGTTAACAAACACTTTATCTCTCATCTTGAATGTATAAACTTACTTTCTGATCATCAATATGGGTTTCGATCTTCTCGTTATACTCCTTATTTGTTAACAGTAGTAACTGTTAACAAATCAGGTTTATCACGCATTGGATAGATGTGGAGAGGCTAAGGTTCTCAACATTTCTCAAGCTTTTAATAAAGTTTGGTATGCTGACCTTCTCCATAAGCTTTCTTCTTACAGTATATCAGTTAGCATCTTTGAGATTATTGAGTTCTTCCTTACCAATTGAAGTATAAATGTTGTCCTCGATGGACAGCACTCTTCTTCATATCCTGTCACTTCAGGAGTTCCTCAAGGACTATACTTGGCCCTATACTTTTTTTAATTTACATTAACAATTTCCCAGAAATTCTCACATCTAATGTGGCATTGTTGGTTGGTGATACTACTATTTATTCTTGTCTTGATAAGAAGCTAACACTCTCTAATCGCTTGGAGGGGGCATTTGAGCTTGAAAAGGATCTCATTTCTGCTACAGTATGGGGCTCACAGTGGCTGGTGAACTTTAACTCAGATAAAACAGATAAATCAATTTTTTTCACCTAATCGTTATTGCAATAATCTAGATCTTCCTATATTTATGAACAGTAAAGTACTTGATGAGTTGCCTACCCTTCGTCTTCAAGGATTAACTCTCACTTTCAATCTTTCTTGGAAACAATCAAATCCCTAGTAAAACTAGTATCTGCTAAGTTTGCATCTCTTTATCTTGCCTGTCGCATTCTTACTCCGGATTCTATTCTTTATCTCTATAAATCTTAAATCTGTCCTTGTATGGAATACTGTTGCCATATCCGTGGCGGATCTTCCAATGATGCCTCTTCTTTCTTAAACAAGGTGCAAAAATGCATTGTAAACATAGTTGAACCTGCTCTTGCAGCCAAACTCCAATCATTATCACATCGTAATGTCTTTCTCTTTTCAATTAATACTATGATGGGCACTGCTCCAAAAAGCTAACGTCTTATGTGCCATTTACTAACATTTATTCTCGTGTTACTTCTCATTCAATTAAGTCTCATTTTTTTCTGTGACTGTTCCTGAGTGCTCCAAAAACTCTTATACGTCTAGATTTTTTCTTCGAACATCAGTCCTTTTGAATTTACTCCCTTCATCTTGTTTTCCTGATTCATATAATTTGCAATCTTTTGAGTCATCTGTTAATCGTTATCTTGGTCTAAGTTTCATCTTTTCTTTTCCAGTAAATTCCTACTCTATATAGTGGTTACTTGCAGCATTGTTGGAAGTGAAGATGTTGAAAAAAAAAAAAAATTGGACTAGTTATGATGTCATGCCAGAATATCAGACAATCTTTTTTTTTATGCATTAGCTTTGTAATCTTGTTTATGGCAACAATTTTTTAGTGAATAATTATATTTTCGTTTTAGATCTCATTATCACTAAATAATATCAAAGTATTATATCGTAGTAACTGTGGCAGGTAAAACCAGTTATACCAGTTTTTTGTTTTGGATATATGGAATTAATCAAAAAAATGTGTATTTAAAATCTTTGATCTACTGTTAATGTTTTGTAGAGAATTAGAAACAGATTGGAATTGTGTACTTTCATGGCAAAGGCTTGATGATGGTCATTTAGAAGCAGCTTTAGATCTTCTTGGTAAAAAATTTGCATTTATATATATATATATATATATATATATATATATATATATATATATATATATATATATTAAACTACTAATATATATATATTAGTAGTTTAACTATATATTATATGTTAAACTACTAAAAAAAAATTAGTTGTGTGTATTTATTCTTTAAAAACTCAAGTAAAGTAATTTATGGACAATATAAAAACATATTTGCAATTGAGAAAGAACAAGAACTTATATCTACCTAGATATTTTACAAATACATGTAATTTCACCGACATCTTTACCAATAAACTGTTTAACTGACAAAACATTAGAAATCAAGCGGGTGCCTACCCTCCTCTTTCTACACCCATTTATTGGTAAAACCATGGGGTTTAATTGAAAAATGTTGTAAGAGAAACGAATAAGCCCTACCCTTTTTGCTTTAATAACAAAAACAATTTCTTTTTATAAAATAATGGTAGAACTAAAATATATAATATTCTAAAAATATTTATTATTATTTTAATATTGCTATATATATATATATATATATATATATATATATATAAATATATATATAGTGTACAAATAGAATATAAATAATAATGGCTTGGAGATCATCATTCTTTCCAAAACTACAAAAATAATGGAGATAAAGATATTGATAAAATGTATAGAAAATATAATATATAAGTATAGTATATATAAAATGTAAATTATTATTTAAAATCTTTTTTTTAGGTTTAGTTGTAAATGAATCAAAAATTTGTAAAATATTTCTATTAAAACAATTAACATTGGAGCTTAATGTAAGTTTTTTTGTTGTTGTTTATTTATATCTGTTGTTCTCATATTAAAATATTTTATTATAATTAAAAATATTTTTATAATATAATTATAATAAATATAATTTTAGTAAAATATTATAATTATAATTTAATTAATTTAATTTATGTAGATTTTTTTTTGAAAAAGAGTTACTAATGATTTTTTTACACTGCTAATTATGTAATTTTTTTATGTCACATTTTTTGCAAACTCATCTTCTTTTTTTTTACCATTTTTCATATATAAATGGATCAAGAAAAATATACTCATTTAAAAGTAGAAATTATTTGCATCCTTGCAAATAGTGTATGCAAAAAAGTTTTATATTGGTTTCTGTTGATAATTCGCAAAGTTTTAGGATAGATTAACTATTATTGCAACAGGTTTTTTATCTTCTATTAAAAGGATATTAGAAAAGTGGTTGCTAATATCAGTTTTTATTATGCCACTTTCGACTGGAGGTCCTCTGGTTCAAGCTAGCGATCCGTCGTTCAAACTGTTTATGGAAGTCTATGGTACAAAGCCAGCTCTGGCTGCATGTTTATGTCTTCTTCCTTACCAATGACGCATATATGCATCATTGGTAAGGAAGAAGACATGAACTTTAGTTAAATGCGAGTATAATAATTTAAGCTCATTAACTTCATCGCATAATAGTTTAAACTTTAATTTAAGCTATTTCGTGGATAAGATTGTTTGGACAACCTAAATAATTGTTTTGGACCTTTTGGAGCACCTAAATAACTTGAAAAAAAAACTTTATAAATTGTGTAGTTTTTACTGGCATTATCAATGAATGATAGAGTATTGAGAGTTGCACGTTTATTTAATACAAGAAAATAATACAAAGAAGACCAATTTTTATATTTACAAGTGTTAAGTAGAAAACATTGAAATGTCTGTTAAAGTCACTAGTGAAGTAATTGTGTTTTTTAATGACTTTTGGTAATAATTTAAGTATGTTTCAAATTCTACACAATTATTATTAATTGGTCTGTAAACTTATTTTTAGGTGGTCTGTAAAAAGCTTAAAAAGAATTGAAAAAGGTGGTTTGTAAAATTATTAAATGGTCTGTAAAAAGCTCATAAAGGTCTTAAAAATGTGGTCTGTAAAATTATTATTAGGTTAAAAGTTTTTATTCTTAGTTAATTGTTTTAACTGTAATTTTCAGTTTAATCCAATCGTTAACTACTCTTTCATTTGATCTGCAATATTTGATTTTCCAAAAAATCACAATCAAGCAATCCGGTCAGTTATAAGTTTTCAACTGGCATAAATAATCATCTTAAAAATACTTTTAATTAATTTGTGACAATTGTAACACTTTTATCAGATGAATGCACTTGTTTAAACAATTGAAGTTACATGGATATTATTTTTCATCAAAATCAACACTGAATTTGGCTTGATTTGAATTTACAGATTTCTGCTGCTGAAATTTTTTTAGAGTGATCCCTAAATGCCAAAGCAAATTCATATCATAAATAATCCTTAAAAAATAAGTTTCATGTTAATTAAACTTTCCAGAAAAAACTATTTATCGAGATATTAGCAAAAAACTTTATAATTTTTAGTAAGTTCTGGCTCTTTGATTTTTTTTTTTAAAATGTTCTGATTAATGCACTTTTGTAGCTAATAAATGGCGTCAATACAAAAAAGTTCTTTCAAATAACTTAAACTCAAGTAATAAACGTTATGTATGGGTTGTCCCTTTAGCAATTAGTTTTTATGCAGAAGAATGCCTTTATATAAATACCGATATATAGTAACCGAATAAAAATAACACATTCAATAAGTAAATGCTTTAAAAGTCTTACTTATATTTATTTTATTTTAAAAACAAAACTAGTATTAGTTATATAAAAATATGATATGTAAGTTTAAAAATTAAATAAAATTTATTCAACATCTTCGCTTCCAACAAGGCTACAACCAACCACTATTAGAGTTCGAAGTTACTGGAAAAGAAAAGATGAAGTTTATAGAGCAAGATAACAATTGACAGACAACTTAAAATGTTGCAAATTATATGAATCAGGAAAGCAAGATAAAGAAAGCGAATTCCAAAGAGCTGACGTTAAAGGAAAAAACTAGACGAATAAGAGTTTTTGAAGCACTTAGGAACAGTCTCAGAAAAAGGATAAGACTTAATTGAATGATGGGTATCAGGAGATGAATTTTAGTAGATGGCAAAAGAGATATTAGCTCTTTAGAGAGACGATGTGATAATGATTGGAGGTTGGCTGCAAGAGCAGGTCCAATTATGTTTACAATGCATGTTTGCACCTTGTCTAAAAGTCAAAGGGCATTATTGGAAGATCCACTCCTGATATGGCAACAGTATTCCATACAAGGACAGATATGAGATTTATAGATATAAAGAATATAATTCGGAGTAAGAAAGTGTCGAGCTCGATAAAGAGATGCAACCTTAGCAGATGCTAATTTTGCAATGGATTTGATATTTGGTTTCCAAGAAAGATCAGAAGTAAGAGTTAATCCTAGAAGATAAAGGGTAGGCAACTCATCGAGTACATTATCGTTCATAAATATAGGAAGATCTAAATTATTGCAATAATGATTAACAGAGAAAAGTTTGGTTTTATCTGTATTAAAGTTCACCAGCCACTGTGAGCCCCATGCTCTAGCAGAAGTGAGATCCTTTCCAAGCTTGAATTCCCCCTTCCAATCAGAGAGTGTTGGCTTCTTATCAAGACAAGAATAAATGGTAGTATCATCAGCAAACAATGCCACCTTAGATGTAAGAATATGATAATGGAAGATTGTTAATATAAATTAAAAAGAGTATAGGGCCAAGAATAGAACCTTGAGGAACCCCTGAAGTTACAGGATATGAAGAAGAGTGCCGTCCATCAAGGACAACTTTTATACTATGATTAGAAAAGAAGGATTCAATAATCCTTAAAATGTTACCCGATACACCGTAAGAAGAAAGCTTATTGAGGAGACCAGCATGCCAAACTTTATCAAAAGCTTTAGATAGCCTTAACTTCTCCACCTCTATCTAATACAAGATAAAACCTATTGGTTATTAATGCGAGCAAGTCAGCTGAACAAAAAGATTGAAATCCATATTGATGATCAGAAAGTAAGTTTATAGATTCAAGATGAGAGATTAAGTCTTTGTTAATAAAGATTCAAAAGCATTGCTTATAATAGAAAGAAGACTAATGGGATGGTAGTTAGACGAGTCAGATCGCTCTCCAGAATTCTTGAAAATAGGGATAACAGGTGCCGCTTCCAGCAGGCTGGAAAACAAGACTTTGATAAGGACTCATTAGATAGTTTTGAAAGTTCCGGAGAACACTTCTGCAAGACTATAACAGATATGTTGTTCGGAACACAAGCTGTAGAAGAGTCTAAGCAGGAAATCGCTTTAGATATAGAAGCTGTAGTGATACGAAGGTCAGGCAATGGATTAACTTGTTTGTCGGCTATATCAAGTTAAACGCGACTAGTGAAATCAAGAGATGATATTGATGAAAAGTTCTTAGCAAACAACTCAGCTTTGTCATTAGGTGAGGTGACAAAATCTGAACCATACAAGAAAAGTAGAATAACAGATTTACCCTTATTATTGATACTGTTGAAAATTCTCCAGAAGTCACAAGAGCCTAGTTTTTGAGATGAAATACGAGATTTTGTGACCTGAGAATAGCAGGCTATGGTGTTAGACAAAACTTTTTTACAATGATTTCTAGCAATAGTAAACAGATTTTTGTTTTCTGGAGAATTGTTTTGGTTGAAATTAGCTTCAATTGGAAATGCAGCAGCACAATGTGAGGGAAATGATGGAGAAGAGTGAGGTTTGACTTTGAATTGTTGAGAGGGACCAAAGGGTTCCTTGCCAGCCTGGATCCAAGAAGTCATGTAAGTAGTACATTTGTCAGCAGGAAGACCGAATATTTTTACCCAAGGGCCATCACGAAGAAAATTGCAGAAAGAGTCCCAGTCAGCTTTAAGGTAGTTGTAAGAGGTACGATGATAGGGGGATTCTGATGATGAAGAAGAATGAGATCATAGAGATCAAACTGTGATCAGAAGCTTCTAAGGGTAAATGTGGAGAAACTGAACACTGACTAGGATCAGAAACAAGACATAAGTCAACTAGAGAAAGTAAATGATTTGGGTTGTCTGGAAAGCAAATTGGAAAGTTATTTGTTAAAAACAAGTTCTGCTAATGAAATCTTAAAACCAAAAATCCGTTCCTTTTTTTTTTTTGGATTTAGTAAGAAATAGTGAAAATAATGGTGAAAAAAAAAGATTTTATGTTAAATAGACATGAAATTTTTTAATGGAAATTAAAATAAAGCAAAGTAGAAAAGCGGTAATCTTTGTTTAATTACAATTTTTATTTTGTTAAAAGTCTCCAACTGAACTAAAATGTTTAAATGTTGTGTGAACGTTTTTTTATAAAGGGGAAAACGTAATCTAATTTTGTAATTATGAAAATTGTTTAAAAAACTCTGCGGTAAGTACATTAATTATTTAAACTAGATATTTGTACAACGGAAAAAAATATGTAGGTTCATGAAGTTAATATTAAACTCTCAACTAGAAGTATAATGGAAAAATTAAAAATGTTTTTTGTTAACATCTCAATAACTAAATTGTTTTGGTAATTTTAATAAACTCAATATGTATTTTCTAATATTTATTCACAAAATGAACATAACTTGTCTCGGCACTTGGAAATCCCTTTAAAAAGGGTTGCAGAATTTGGGTTAAAAATTGGCAACAGCGTTGTCTGCTCAGTTATAGATAAAGTTTCCAAGATTATTAACTTTGATTATAAGCATCAAATTATTTACACTTTATACCATATTATAGATTTGTTTTTAACTCTTCTATCCAACTTGTCTAAACTAGCTTAATTGGTAACAAATCATGTGATTGGGACAGCCATACCATAATTTCTTATTCAAAAAGAACATACACAGTTTTGATGCAAGTTTTGGATCATTTTGATGCATTTTCATTTCATTGAAAATGAAATGAAAATGCATCAAATGAAAATTGGATCATTTTGATCATTTTCATTTCATTGAAAAATGAAATTTGGTCAAATAATTTCATTGGTTGGTAAAAATAGATGGCAAACTTAACAAAGAAGGATATTGTATCCTGCTTTGTTTGCCATTTATTTTTTTCTAATTTTTCATTTCCAAACCATTACATTACTCCACTGTGTTTAATTGTTGGCACTGTACACTCTGACAAAGCACTTTTCTGTTTTAAAAATTGATTTTAAGCTAATTTGTAATTTTGGGTTTCCAACTACTTTTTCTGTCTTGATTACTGTTTGTTTCTTGTTGGCTTTTTAATATAAAATGAATCCTTTTTGCAGTAATACCTAGTTTTTTGGCAATTTTTCTTTCGCTATACCCTTCAACCCTAAGTGTGATTGCACTTTGTTTATCAATTGTGACTGTTTTGCCATTATAAAAATGAAAAATAAAAATTTATCTAAAAATATCACTCCACTATAGTTTATTTAACATGTGTTATACAAGAGATATCTAATTGGTCTGCCATGTTTCAAAAATGTTTGTTATGTATATTAGATAAAAAAGATTTCAAAATGTCCATTATCTTTAAACATAAAGTAATTATATATATAAATAAATTAAGTATATATATATATATATATATATATATATATATATATATATATATATATATATATATATATATATATATATATATATATATATATATATATTTATATTTATATATATATATATATTTATATATATTATTGTTTCTAATGTAGTTTGGGTCATTATAAAATTCAAGTCCGATTAGTTGGACTTGGAGTTGAGCAGCAAGTGAGTTGACAGTGCTAAGGATTTTAGCTTCTTCAGTGTAAATCTTTCTCTAAAGTTTTCTTTACTTATTTCTTCTGGCAGATTGTTGATGGAGATGATAAATAAGATTGAGCCAAATACTGATTCTTGTGGAATGCCACTAATCATAGGCAGCCAATTTGACTGATTGCCATTAAGGATGACTTGTTGAGACCTGTTGGTCAGGAATGCATTTTTTTGAATTGAGACTATCTTTGATTCTGTATATTTTTAATTTGTAGAGCATTTGCTGATGTAGCATTTAGTCAAATGCTTTGGCAAATAAAATCAATATGATATCAACTTTTCAACATTTGCATAAAGTTCATTCAATCAGATTTGTAATGTCTTAAAAAATGTCTTCAAGAAGATTGTTTGATTTAAGATGCAGCATAATTGCTTTCTTGTAGAGCTTTTCCATTATTTTTGAACAATATTGGGTTGAGGGAAATTGATCCGTACATTGGTGGGTTGATTTTGGAACCCATTATAATTAATTTTGATATAGGTCATAGGTTTAGACTTTCAGCATAGTCAAATGACATTTGAAAATAAATGTGAGTGAAATAGTCATTAAAGTTGAACAAGATAGAAGGATAAGAAGACTCTGTCTTCACCAAGGAGTTCAGATGTATAATTGATATATGAGAGTTCCAATAGAATGCTCTGGGATTCAAATGCTGTATGCTGTGTACTTTGTGAATAAAAATTTGGAAAGCTCAATGTGCAATATTCAATTTAAGTAGGCAAAAATTTATAGGATTTTATTTAGACAGCTATTGAAAAATGCTATATAATCAAAAAAGCATAAAAAGCAATTTAATATAAAAACAAAATTTTTGTGCAATCAAAATATAAATATTTTTTTTGAAATCTAGATTGGCGAAGAAGAAAATGTATATAAATTACTATTTAATGGAAAATTAGATACTTGTCATTTGGATTTAATATATGAAGAGATGAACTTTTGGTACAAGCACTTCATCACAGAATACCAAAATTACCTTGCTATTAAGAAGAACAGGTTAATAATAAGTTTTCATGTCTCTATATTCAAAGTAAAGTATTAAAAATGTGCTTTGTACTGGTTTTTTAAAACATGATTTGTCCTATTTTTTTAATATATATATATTTTTATGTATATGACATTAGTTCTAGCCCTGTTCAAAGTAAAGAAAATCTGCACCAGTTATCATCTCATTTGAAAGTTTCTTTGCATTTCTTATTTGAAAATTGTTCTTGCGATTTCAATATGACAACATTAGAGTCATATGAAACAGCCCTTTGTACCATTTATATTGGTTTGTTCAAATTAGACATTAAAGAAGGTAAAATTGTGTTGTATAGTATTTATAATTAATTTTGTAGTAAGTTTTATGTTTAACCCATAAAAGGTATAACAGTTAAGAAAACAGATGTGTCAAATGTGTTAAATTCATTTTTTTTTTTTTTTAAATAGCAATTCAGCAAAAGAAATGTTTGTAAGTCACTTTTATTGTTATATATATTATGCTTTTTTATATTATATCAGGTCTTGTGATAAATAAAAATGCTTAACTCACGAGTTGAATGTGATTTGCGACATCATTAAATTCTTTTTATTGCTTTTCGTATTTATAGAAACTTTTTTAAACTAAATTTACTAAGTTACTGCAAAATTGTTTAGATTAAAAATTGTTTAGATTAAACATTGTTTAGATTAAAAATTGTTTAGATTAAAAATTGTTTAGATTAAACATTGTTTAGATTAAAAATTGTTTAGATTAAAAATTGTTTAGATTAAAAGTTGTTTAGATTAAACATTGTTTAGATTAAAATTGTTTAGATTAAAAATTATTTAGATTAAACATTGTTTAGATAAAGCATTAACTTAAGAATATAATCAGACTTTTATTTTGCTTTTGGTTTTAATGTAGAAAAAAATTATTTGTTTTCTTAACAATAGATACAATTATTTTTTTTGTTTAACTAATTTTGTTTCCTTGCATGCTGTAGAGGGACTTTAATACAAAAAGATTTTTCTCCAAAAGTTGCCCATATTTTTTTGCATGCTTTTTTAATTGTTTTCAATTTTTGTGCATGTTTTTTGTTAAACATTTATAAAAGTTAAATATTTATAAAAGTTAAAATTAAAGTAATAAAAAACTTTTTTTAATAACAAGTTTAAGAAAATATTTTAAATTATGGCAAAATAAGTATGATGCAATAAGTTCGCTTAGTTTGAATACTAATTTTATTGAAAAAAAAGGTATTCCATATCTTGAGCAAATTAAATATTATTAAAAATATTAATTTAAATTAAAGAAAAGTTTTAATAAAAACTTTTTATAAGTTAACTTGTTTGGGAGTTTTGGTGTATTTATTGGATACTGCAATTGATTTTTTTATGTTTCATTTATTACCTTTTTATTTTTAAAATTAAAATAATAAATTGTTTTTTTTCTGCCTAATTAAAAACAAAATTTTGAAAAAAAAAGGTAAACAAAATATAAAATATAAATAATTTAAAAATATTTTATATTAATTTGAATAATTTAAAAATAAATAATTAAAAAAATAATTTAAAAAAAATAAACAAAATATAAAATATAAATAATTTTTATTTAGGCAGAAAAAGTTTATAATAATTGATAATGTATAACTACATAGGATTACCAATTGTTTCTATAGTTAGTATACCTAAACAAAATGTAAAATGTAAACTAGTGCAATTTTTGTAAAAATGGTGTAAGTAATTAAGATGTTAAACACTTTATTTCTCAAATGCCTTAAAAAGTAGTTTTAGAAATATTTAAATATTTTCATAAAATAAAGTTTTTAGCATAATGTAAATAGCTCTACGCTAAATTACTAATTTATTAGTGATTTAGATTTTATTTTTTAGATTTTAGCCTAATTTTAGATTTAGCATAATTATTTTATACATAAAGTTCGTAATAGGAAACACTTTATCACAAGGCCTGGTATATCATTTTACTACTATATTCTGTAATTGTTTATCAAAATGTTGATGAAATAAGGTCTTAATGAAATAGGGTGTAGCTTAAAAAGTTCAATGTTTACATTTACATCAATTTATATTTATTTATATTTACATTACATAGTTTTTCTGAAGCTGCAAACCTTTATCTGTATGTTAATGTTGATGATGTTATTTCTGATGGGTTTCCAAGACCTTGTCGACTTCAACACGATACTCCATCATGTTTACCACAGTCTGAAAGGCATGTTTGGGGACGCCTTATTGAGATAGGGAAGCTAAATATTAATGTATGTGTGTTTATATTTACAAATTTTTATATGAATACTAATGTTTTATATGAATGCTAATGTTTTATATGAATGCTAATGTTTTATATGAATACTAATGTTTTATATGAATGTTTAAATAGTTTTAATAGTAAGATGAAAATATTAAATTATTGTTTAGTTAAAAATTTAAATTAAATTATGAAATAGAATAATTAATAAATTATAATAATCACACAAATATATACACATGCCACCAGGAGCTGAGAAAAGCTCGTGTAAAACAGACATGGAGAGCAAAGCTAGCTGTGCATCTAGACAGCTTTTTGTGCGAACTATATATAACTCACTATTAGACATCGAAATCCTGGTTTTATTGCTCAAGTTATTTCTCACTTATTCTCCTCAAACTTATTTTTATAAAGACTTATTCAGCATTCCTGTCAAAGTCTTCAAAAGGCATTCTTAATAACTCCAAACTCTACTCTTTGGTTCAAACTTCTAATACTCCATCTTGATCTTAAGAAGTTACTCAACCTAGCAAATTTTGTTCCCTTTGTCTTACTGCTGACTTGTTAACTTTTATAAAAAAATTTTCTATCTTGTATTAAATGGAAGCAAGGGCTATTATTATTGACTTGATAAAGGTTTTTGATTATTCCAAATTTTTTCTGTAAGTTCTCCTTATAGATACATCGCATCTAAAAACTTTTTAAAAGTAATCATTCTTTCCTAACCTCAGATAAAGTTGTCTTTGATGGGACAACACTCTCCTTCATTTTCAGTAACTTCCGGGGTATTGCAAGGTTCTGCTTTTAGTCCTGTGTTGTTCTTCATCTTTATAAATGATCATCATGATTATCTTACCTCTAAAGTGACTCTATTTGCTGATAACAAAACTATATATTTTAGTCTTGACAAAAAGTCATCATTTTTCAATCATTTAGAACAGGCAGTCAATTTTGAATCTAATTTTTTGTAACAGCTCGGGGTTTGTATTGGCTGGTACATTTTAACTCAAACAAAACTCAATTGTTTACTTACAATAATTATTGCAATATTATTGATACTTCTATTTTGATGAATGGCAACACTCTTACCCAGTCCTCTACTATATACTTTATATAATGGAAACATTCATTCTAAGTCATCTACTTTTATATTTTTTAGGTTTTTTCCTTCTCTAATAAACTCTAATGGAAACCATGTATACAATCGATTGCAAATTTAGCTTATGCTAAGTATGCATGTTTTTATTGTGCTGTTTTCTTACTCCTGATTCCATTCTCTAGTTTTTTTGTTTGTCTTTGTGAGGAAATCTTTTTTTGTATTTGGATTTTACTAATGAGATCCTAATGAGGTCTGATATTACTGGAAAGATTATGAAAAAGATCTATCTGAAAATGTGTGCAAGATATGTGGAAACTTATCTCAGTTTGCAAGGTCTACAGCAGGATTATGGTACCCTGATCTTAAACATGGAATAAAAAATCCAAAAAACAAAAAAAAAGCTAAAAGTTCCTTGGACAAAAGCAGCTCTCGAAATTTTATATTTTTTTCAGATGTCAATCAGAAAAGTTCTCACAAAACTTTCTCTGGATAGATTTAGTTTTAATGCTTTAACAAAAAGTACATTCATCCATTCAGGAATGATAGAGAAGGGTTATGATTTATGGCAAAAAAAAAGCAATTCAGTTAATTTCAGATATTTTTTTTTATGTTCGCTTTTGATAAACAATGTTATTCTTTGTTTTAATGGTTAAAATTAAAACCAAGTAAGCAAACTGCACACTTGTTTTAATTTTCAAAAATAAAGTTTTTTAATGTAAAAAAAAAGTTAAAAGATCTACTAGGTTCATTGATGTTGAATGCAAATTGTTTTTCTATTACATTGGATGAATACTATTACACTGGATAAATTCTATTACACTGGGTGAATTTTATTACACTGGATAAATACTATTTATCCAGTGTAATAGAATTCATCCAGTTTGAAAAATAGAAGATTTCAAAACATTAATATTTACCAGATAAACAAATACTGGGATCTTGAATTTACACATATTTTTGGGTCTAATTCTATAGAGAAAGCAGCAGAAATGCTCTCAGAGAGAGTGGCTGAATTTAATTGGTTGTGTTATCACTAATCTAGCTTCAAACTTGCTACACTCGTGGGGTTCATCTGGCTGTTCTGTTTTGTACAAGAGAAATATTTTAAAGCTTAAGAACAAAACTTACAATTCTGATAAGAAAATGAGGAAGAAACGCTTCAAAACAGTCAAATGACAATGATAGTGAAAAAAGCAAAATGAATTTTACAATGGAGAAAATTGTAGGCTTATTGGTTTTTTTTTTTTTTTTTTGTTTTTTTTTTATCCTTTTATTTAACCATAAAATTGAAAAAAATTACAGATTTATTTATAATTTTACAAAATTAGGGCCGATGTCACTTGTATAGTTAAAAAATAAAAATTCAAAAGTGAATGAGCTGATATGAGAGAGAATGAATGAATATATATATATACCAAAGGTATATATAGAACAGTTGCTTTAAAAACTTTTGAGTTTTGTTATTAAAACTCAAAAAGATGTTATTAAAACTTTTGAGTTTTGATATGTGTTAATTTTTTCTAGATGTTGAACTGTTTTTAGCAATGTGCCAATAATATATGTATATATATATATATATATATATATACATATATATATATATATATATATATATATATATATATATATATATATATATATATATATTAATATATATATATATATATATATATATATTATAACAATAATATTGTAAAGATGGTGGTAATAAGTTATTGTCATGAACTAATTTTTTATTACTCATAAGTGTTATGTTGACGAGAAGGAAATGGACTGCTCCTTCGAATGTGTATATTTTTCATTGGAATATTCAAGCGCAATGGGTCATTCACTACTCATTCTCATGAAGAAAATAAATTTAGATAAAATATTGCAAACAAAAAGAGAATTGCAAATCAAAGCTAAATATCAAGTAAATAAAGAGACTGCAGATGGTATAAAAGCAGAAAAACTTAAATGTATGGTTTTGTTTATAAATACCTTTTTTAATTTAAGGATAAATGATTGTCTTAAGAGTAATAATTTGAAGTTTATTCTTAAATTAACATTTTATTCAATTTTTCATGTTTTTCATTCTAAAAGCTTATATTTTACTTGTTAAAAATTTTCATTTTATATATTTTTAAGATAATAAATTTTATTACTAGTAAAACTTTCTATGTGCGTGAAAAATGCCAATCTCTTTATGTTGGGAGAAAGGGAAGGTAACTATAATTTTAAATTTTATTTATAGCGGAAGTAAGAGAAACTTGTTTTTTTTTTTTTTTTTTTCAATTTTAAGGACTAATAGTTTTTTTTATAATGTGCAATATAAAGTATAATTTTGTATTAAAGTATTTTTTTCTTTAGGTGGTTACAATTCAGTCCTCTGCAAGCTAAATGAAATAATCCTTACATCTACTCCAGCTTGTTTTGTCAATGGAGAGTTTAAGTCTCTATATGTTGCACAACTAAATGAACTTGAAAATTTAAAAACTGTATGTTTGTTAATTAAAAACATTTTATTTATAATTTCAAATCAGTTTCAACTCATCTAAATTTCCTAATGAAATAAACAAAATAGAATAAACATGAGCTAAGTTAGTTTGATATGTATATTTTTTATTATTAAATTTACCTTCCTAAGCCTCCAGAGGAGGCCACTGCAGTCTATGAGGTATTTTAGTCACCGAGTCACCACTGCAGGAGGCTACTGATATTTTTTTATTTAGTTTTACTCTCTTAACCTTAACCTCTAAAATAGGAAACTTGTTAAACAAGACTGTTGTCTTTGTTATTCATATATTATTGGTTCATATATTTCTTAATATCTTAATTTTTTGATTACTTATTTCATATATATCTTAATTTTTTTGATTACTTATTGAATTTAATTAAAAAAACAAACAAACTACAATTGCTCTTTCAATAAAAGAGTAGTGGTGTAGTAGTGGTGTAGTGGTAGTGGTGTAGTGGTCAAGTGCTTGTCTTATAAGCAAGAAGTTCCAAGTTTGGTCCCTACCACATCCCTGTTACTACGATGCTCAACTTGTTTGTTCACAAAGTTTGTGTTTCAGGTTGTGAAGCTGCTATTTTAAATCATAATTATTTCTTTAATTTTTTAAGAAATTCCCTTAAGTAAAAATGTTTGTTTATTTTAATAAAATTATTTAGTAATAATTATTTAAGAAATTAATGTTAAAAGGTATTGTTTAATACTAAGGTTCAATATTGTAGGATTATTATATCTCTTATTTTATGTCTGAAGTTAGGTTCTTTACTTTTAGAAAGGTAGTGGTATCAACAAAGGAAAGCCTTAAGTTTCGTCTCTCACACATGGGTTTGATCTTGATATCTTTTCCAACTTTTAGTTTTGCAAATGCTTTTATTTTAGCCATTTTAATCAAGACTCTTATTTTAGCCATTTTTAGCACATTTGAACAAGTATAAAAAACTTAAAAATAATTTAAATTTTTATCTTTTAAAAGTTTCTCGGTGACAACAAACATAAAAAAGGTTTTAATCCACATAAATCCACAGTTTGCAAATCAATGTGATTTTTTTTTTTATTCAGTAAATTTTTCATTTTTAAAATTTAGTTATTTTGAAAAAATACATAATGCATAAAAGGTTCAACAATTTTTTCAACAGGCCTAATGATTTATGTTAATGACTAATGACAAATTTTTGTTTTTGTTTTGTTTATCAATTCTGCTTTTCCCCTCATACTTCTGTTTGCAATTATGCAGGAAAATATTTAATTATGTCTCTTCTCCTTCTTTTAAGCATTATTAATCTTGTCTTTTATGAATGTAACAGTTTTTTCAGAGTACTTAATATGATTTTGGCATGCAATCAATAAAACTATGCACTAAAAAACTTATTTTCCACGCTATATAAATATATATATATATATATATATATATATATATATATATATACATATATATATATACACATGCTATCGACAGAAAGTTTGAGGCAGGTACTGAATTTTTAGAAGAGTTCTTCCCACAATAATTCTATCATATTAAGATCTGGTGATTGCAGTGGTTATTCCATTTTTTTTTATATTTGCTGGTGTTCTTCTAAATAGCTTTTGCAGAGCTTCTGGTATGTTTCAAATCATTATCATGCATAAAAACATACTGGTTTGCAAATAATCTCAAAAAAGTCTTTATAAATTTCTTTTTGTCATTATTCCTTCAATTCTGTGTAGGTTCTCAACATTTTCTCCACCAAAACATCCCCAAACAGTGACAGAAATACCTCCATCTTTTACTGTTGATAGTAAACATTCTTCTTAATTCCTTTTCTATGCATACGAAAACATGGTGTTTTGAACCAAAAACTTCAAATTTTGACTCATCTGTCCAAAAAACATTTCTCCATTATTTATTCCAATTTAACCTTTTTGTCTTATTAACTGGCCTTAATAATGGTTTACGTGCAGCTACACGCTCATGCAAGCCAAGTTTCTTTAGTCAATCTATGACTGGAAGTGCTAATCACTTAACTGATTGTACACAGACCTGAGTTTTTTAGCTGTGCATCTTCTGTTTGAAAAAGAAGATACACCTTTTTTTTATTTCTCTATCTTGTAATTTATTAGTTTTTTAGGTCTTTCAGAGCGTTTTTTTACTTACATGGGTACCACTTTCTTTGTGTCGTAGTAATGCTTTTTGCACAACATCTTGAAACTTTCATTTTTGACTTGTGAATTAAACTCGCAAACAGCCCTATTTTTGATAAAGCAGAATTGTTTCTCAGTAATGGTTAATTCTTTTCTTTTACCCATTTTTAACAGAAAATGGTCTAAACTATTACTGAAATACTATAGACATAAACTAAAACATCAAGACATTCATTGAAGTCAAAAAATGAGTAATTTCAATATATTTAAAACTTTAAAGCATAAATTCATAACCTGCCTTAAACTTTCTGTTGTTACCATATATATATATATATATATATATATATATATATATATATATATATATATATATATATATATATATATATATATATATATATATATATATAAACACTGATATATAACTATGAATTTGTGTTATGCAATGGTAGCTATTTTTATTAGGTTTTGATTTTTTAGTTGAATTTAAAAGCAATGTTTATTATATTTTAGGGGGATTCTTTTATGACTCTTGGCCAGGAAGATTATTCAAGCAAGATATTGTATTTTTCATGCATTAAAGCATCATATGATGACAAAAAGGTTAAAATTAAAAAAAGGTTATAAAAAATTAAAAAAAGGTTGTGAACAATTTTAAAAAGGTTGTGAAAAGTTAAAAAAAAAAAATTGTGAATAATTAAAAATTGAAAGCTATCCAGTTAAAAAAGCGGTCACCAAAACAATCCAGTTTTTTTTTGACACCCTTGTTTAAAACGTTTTTTTTTTAACTTTTACAACGTTGTCTAACATTTAAAGAAAATTTTTTTTTAATTAGTATATTTTTTTAATATTTTTTTAACAATTTATTATTATTATTATTACTACTATTATTATTATTATTATTATTATTATAGTAACAACAATAGCAATATAAGTAGCAATAAAATACTAATAATAAACAATAATGTTTTAATAACAATATTGCAATTTTTATTTATATATAATATACATTCATATTGTTGACCATTCAGTTTAAAAAAGTTCAATTAATGAGACCTGCACGTTAACTAGTAAATTTTTTATGTAGGGTCTGGATATAAATACTGAGTTTCTTGAGATAAGCTGGACACCAAATCTTCATATGTGTGTTTATGAGCAAATAGAAGCATTCAAGTCATTTTTGCAGCATAATAGTGGTATTTTTTTTTATTGATTTTTTTAATTGCATTTATTTAAAATTACAAAAAAGTTGTGTGAAATTGAATTCAGACTTTGGTTAGTAAAAAGTATTTTTATTATAAATTAATTATAAAGTATTATATAGTAAGTATGGTCATAGATATCTTCACAAAAGATACTGCAGACACTCCAAAAAAGCATAACCCAAAAATTTACTTTGTAATTCAAAAGACTACACTTAATATGTGCACATGTGAACCACATAGGTAATCTTTTTTTTTTATATATCTTTTTTTTTGTGTTTTTCTCATGATATTCTCTTATATAATTATATTGAAGAAAAAAAAGTGTGCTTTGTTAAATTAACTTGATTTAAATTTGGATGAGATTCTGGTTTTCTGATATCTTAAAAAAAGAAATCTCAGGCTAATACGTAAAAAATTATGATTTTTATCATTAAATTAAAATAACAAATCTTGGTTAGTTAAAATTGAAAAATGGATTTTTATAATATTTTATTTTCAGTTTTGGTATGAATCTAAAAGATTTTTCAATCGAGTTATCAAGTGATGCTAAACATTTTACTGTTTCTGAATGTCGTCTTTACTTCGATAAAGTTGAAGTGTTTTATTTTGAAGTAAGTTTTTTTTTTTTTATTGTTGAACAAACATTTTATTTTAACAACATTTTATTCCGAAAATCTTTTATTTTATTTTAGAATGTCTGTATAAAACAATTATCATCATCCTATCTTCTATCTTCTCGATCAAAATTTAAAAATATTCAACCAGAGAATATTGCATGGTAGTGTTAACTTTTTTAAATAAAACATTGTTTATACCTGTTAGTATAATGGGTTTATATTTTTAACTGCTATTTAAATTTTTTATAAATATATTTTGTATTCTTAATTCATGTATAAATTTTTTATTTATATAATATTTGATATATATATATATATATATATATATATATATATATATATATATATATATATATATATATATATATATATATATACGTATATAATTATGTATAGATCAACCCTAAAAATTAAAAAAAATTAGGTCAGCAATAAATATGCTGACCTCAAACTGAACCTCAAAAGGTCAGCAAAAAAGGTTTGACATTAAGGGGTTATCAAAAAACATAGAAATGAGGTCGGACAGTTTTTCTGACCTCAAACATTACAGTTAGTTGTTATTTTAAATTAGTTTTCATAATTTTTATTCTTTCTAGGAAAAAAATCTTTTAAAAAAATCTTTTACATTAACATACAATAATTCAAAACTCAGTATTAAAGTTAGCAATTTCTTCATTATCCTCTGACTTTATTTTTTTATTTTTTAAATATAAAGTCAAAACTTGCACATTATTTTAAAAGTAACAAATTTAAATTAGTCATCTTAGTGATGACTAATTTAAGTTTGTTCATTTTAAAATAATTAAAACTAATTTTTGTTAATATTTAAACATTAATCAATTGGATAATTTAAAGAAATTTTATTTAATTTTTGTGTAAATACTTTTACACAAAAAATTACATTAAATATTCTTTTTTGGTAGGTGGATCAAATCATTATATTTCAACCAATTTAAACAAAACTTTGTGGGGCACCATCTCTGATCTCTGAAATTTGAAATTTCAGACTTCCAAGTACAACGGTTCGGAAATTATAGCCTTACAAACATGACACAATGGTCCCCCTTGATTTACAAATGGTCAAAACAGACTACTTTAGATCTGTATAACTTTTTTCTCACTTTCAACAAGTGACTCATTTTTTCTAGAACTATTTTATGGATAGTTCTCTCTTTAAAAAGTGGTTTTTATTAATTTGTGTTAAATTAAAAAAAATTATGACCTCCTCAACTTTGGAAAAAAATCATAAAATTGCTAAAATATGCCAAAATGAAACTAACTGTAGCATTATTCTGTTCATCCACAAGTCTTTACAGATAGCTTTTCTGATTAACTACTACTGTCTGCAATAAATAGGCAAAAAATAGGCAGCTTGTTGCAGTTTGGAACTTAAATATATCTAAAAGCAAAATGTCCACTCGCATAAAAAGTCCAATTTTCAGCCATTTTGAGATGCTTGTAAATTTTTCTAACACTTTGTTTTGATCTAAGATTAACAGCATATAAGACCATTAGACCTAACTATCTAAAAATGCAAACATTATAAACTTGTCAAATCCACACCGAAAATGCCAGCATTTTTAAATTACCCTATTTTTCTATCCTCAATAGTTGTATGTGTTACTAGAAACCGGTGCCCCTCTAATCTGTCAACTGGCCTATGTAAAGGGTGCAATCAACCAAATTCAACTTACTTTTAGTAATTTAATTAACTTTTGTCAATTCCCTTTTAAGACCATTACATTGTATATTTGCTGGAAAATTATTTGCTGGTATTATTTTTTGTATTTTGTAGGCGGTTCTCTTTTTTGTGTAAAAACTTTGTTTTTAGAACTTTGTTTTTAGTAAATTGAAAAGAAATTATAGCAAATAACAATTAAATTTTACATTAGTTTTCATTATCTTCATTATCTAACACTTCAATTTTTAACACTTATAAATTGTTAAATACAAAATTAAAAAAAAGCCTTAATTAAATTCTTAAAATCTTTGTAAAAGATATTAATTGCATAAATGGGAGAAATTTTTTTTTAACAACCATAAATCCTGATTAAATTTTTATTTTATTTTGTATTTGCTATGATTTCTTTTCAATTTACAAAAAACAAAGTGTATATATATGCAGTATTGGACAAAACATTTGCAACCAACATCGAACAATGCTAAAAAGTGTTCTTAATTTTTCATGTCTTAAAAATGAAACAAACTATACTACCACAGCAAACAGTTCAGGAGTCTGGAGTCATGACATGAGCAATCAGCTGACAGGTGACAGCACACAGGCAGAATTTCGTTGACAAGTGCCACTTTGCAGCGGACAAAACAAGTGCAACTTTTTTGATTTGTTTCATTTACTTAAGTCTGGCCCGTGTCAACGTCACGGAAGTTTTTTAATAATTAAAGGAAGTATCCAGACGTTTCCAGAAGTTTTCAGAAGTTTTCAGAAGCTTCCAGAAGTTTCCAGAATAAGCATCTGGAAGCATCCAGAAATATCCAGAAACATTCAGAAGCATCCAGGCGCATCCAAAAGCTTCCAGAAGCATCAAAAAGAAGCATCTAGAATCTTCCAGAACAGGTTCACACAGGTTCATCTTACTAAATAAGAGACATGTAAATCGACATGTAATTCAGTCAGTATATGGAAGTCAATCAGTCAGTATTATCAAGACAGTTATCGAAGTGTTTTATCAAAGGACATCAATACAAGAAGTGAAATACAACAAGTGTTTCATTACATCAATACAGTCCACATCCAACCAAGACATTGTGTTCCACAGAGCATCATTGTATCATCACAAGGTAAATGTAACACGGTAAGCCTTGAGAAGTGTGATTATTTATTTTTAATATTTTTATGACTTCAAGTGCAAAAATGGTTCCCTACAGTCTTGGATTGGAACTAAGAAAGAAAATTATTGGCGATTACGTAAGTGGAATGTCACAAAAAAGTATTTGTGATAAATATTGCATGAAAAATTGGACCGTATCAAGACTATGTTCCAAATATTGTTCTACGGGGAAGTTGGCAGCAGATAAAGGTGGAAGACCGCGTTCCACCACTTCTAGAGAGGATTCTATGATCGTCAGATCTGTCAAGAAGGATCCCTGGATATCATCAGTCGAGATACAAAAGCAATTAGAGCTGCCTATCGGACCGAAAAATCAGACGACATGCTGTTGAAGCCGGATTGTTTTCTCGACGCCCTGCAAAGAAACCGCTGATTTCACTAAAAAACCAGAAGAAAAGACTCCT